>NW_026777612.1:0-180880 GCF_028023285.1 Balaenoptera ricei
GTGATGCATAAAACAAGGGTTTCAAATGAGCTCAGATACCGTTCCATAAACCCAATATGTAATAGAAAGACCTACTCCTTGCTCAGTGAACTGGACTCAGCACCCCCTATTCACCCCACAAGAATATATCTGACTAGTAAGAATCTTAAAACCTATGTATTGATATCTCTCTGGAAGTGAGTCAAGTAGCTGTAAAGCGGCAGAAACACAGCCCTGAAAAGCAGCTAAACCCCATTATAAAAATAAATTCCTTTTAAAAACCCGTGAAACAAAGACAGTGAAAGAGAGAGAAATTCTTACAAAATTCGTTCAGGGGCTGTGATGCAACCTGGATTGACCATATCTAGACCCACAGCTGGAGGAGACATAAGGGTGGACATTCTCGGGGCTGAGAGGTTTGGTGAGGTTGGGGGAGCAAACGCAGAGCCTTTAAAGTAATACTGCCTGTTACCCATCCCATGGGTCCCAAATCTCCAGGTTCAAGGGCATCTTCCTACCTCGAAAACATGCATGAGAAACCCAGAAGGTGGTACACCGTGTGATCGGGAAAGGTTTCTAAAACGCACCTCATTTCTCATCTCCTTGTGCTCGGGTTCGCCATTCCAGCCGCTTTACTAGCAATCTCCCTCCTTGGAGAATCAGCACCTTTAACCTCCTGTTCCTTACAGCTTGCAATTTGTCCTGAGGATGAACGGGAAGAGGGGGAGCCAATGAGAGACTAGCTCTAGGTGTTGGGACAGGCACAGGTCACTCTATTTTCCCATCAGGAAGAAGAATTAACCACAGGCTCAGCCTGCCGCCCGGAAGCAGAATAGGGCCTGAGGCGATCCTGCGCTTTTGTGGCCAGCTCCCAAAAAAGCGAGTTGAAAAATGGAGCTCAGGGGCACTGCAATTCACAAACCTGCAGAGTTATAAATGATAACTCTCGTCCACAAATATATTGAGGGAAGGCAACGAAGAGGATCTGAAAGCAAGGCAGAATTGCAGGAAACAGATTTCAGGAGGTCGATTTGAATCGCCTTTAAAGCACATGAAAAGCGGCAAAACGTCGACAATGATGCCCTTGGCCAAAAAGGGCGTATGCGTTTTTTCCTGAATATATTCAGGAAAAAACGCATACGCCCTTTTTGGCCAACCAAGCAACATGGAAAGGCAAATCAGCGCTACACAGAAGTCTCGCTTCCCATCGGTCAAAAGGGCCATGCGGAAAAAAGTGTCAAAACCAGAAATGCAGAACAGGCCATGGAGAAATGGGAGCCTTGCTACGCTGATGGGCGGGATGTAAATTGCCAACAGCCACTCTGGAGAAGTGTATGGTGTGTCCTGAAACATCGAAAAAACACAGCTTAGAGCGCATAGGGCACTTCCACTCATGGGCGTATAAATGGGAAAACTAAAAATCAGCAAGACACAGGCACCCGAAAGTTTAGGGCTGCTCTGTTGACAAGAACCTCCACTTCATGACACCTTAAATATCCCAGGAAAGAGAAAAATGGATAAAGAAGTGGTGGTCCTTATGTACAATGGAATATCACTCAGCCATGAAATCAATGTCATAAGGCTAGTAGCAGCATGATGAGTGGCTTTAGCTTCGACGATTCTAAGTGAAATAAGTCACACAGAAAAACACACTTATTATAAGCTATCACTTATAGAGGGAATGTAAAAACCGCTACACTTGAACTGAATTACAAAACAGAACAGAGTCACACGTTTACAAAACACACTATGGCTGCTTAACGGGAAAGGTGGGGTGGGGTGATGCATAAAACAAGGGTTTCAAATGAGCTCAGATACCGTTCCATAAACCCAATATGTAATAGAAAGACCTACTCCTTGCTCAGTGAACTGGACTCAGCACCCCCTATTCACCGCACAAGAATATATCTGACTAGTAAGAATCTTAAAACCTATGTATTGATATCTCTCTGGAAGTGAGTCAAGTGGCTGTAAAGCGGCAGAAACACAGCCGTGAAAAGCAGCTAAACCCCATTATAAAAATAAATTACTTTTAAAAACCCGTGAAACAAAGACAGTGAAAGAGAGAGAAATTCTTACAAAATTCGTTCAGGGGCTGTGATGCAACCTGGATTGACCATATCTAGACCCACAGCTGGAGGAGACATAAGGGTGGACATTCTCGGGGCTGAGAGGTTTGGTGAGGTTGGGGGAGCAAACGCAGAGCCTTTAAAGTAATACTGCCTGTTACCCATCCCATGGGTGCCAAATCTCCAGGTTCAAGGGCATCTTCCTACCTCGAAAACATGCATGAGAAACCCAGAAGGTGGTACACCGTGTGATCGGGACAGGTTTCTAAAACGTACCTCATTTCTCATCTCCTTGTGCTCGGGTTCGCCATTCCAGCCGCTTTACTAACAATCTCCCTCCTTGGAGAATCAGCACCTTTAACCTCCCGTTCCGTACAGCTTGCAATTTGTCCTGAGGATGAACGGGAAGAGGGGGAGCCAATGAGAGACTAGCTCTAGGTGTTGGGACAGGCACAGGTCACTCTATTTTCCCATCAGGAAGAAGAATTAACCACAGGCTCAGCCTGCCGCCCGGAAGCAGAATAGGGCCTGAGGCGATCCTGCGCTTTTGTGGCCAGCTCCCAAAAAAGCGAGTTGAAAAATGGAGCTCAGGGGCACTGCAATTCACAAACCTGCAGAGTTATAAATGATAACTCTCGTCCACAAATATATTGAGGGAAGGCAACGAAGAGGATCTGAAAGCAAGGCAGAATTGCAGGAAACAGATTTCAGGAGGTCGATTTGAATCGCCTTTAAAGCACATGAAAAGCGGCAAAACGTCGACAATGATGCCCTTGGCCAAAAAGGGCGTATGCGTTTTTTCCTGAATATATTCAGGAAAAAACGCATACGCCCTTTTTGGCCAACCAAGCAACCTGGAAAGGCAAATCAGCGCTACAAAGAAGTCTCGCTTCCCATCGGTCAAAAGGGCCATGCGGAAAAAAGTGTCAAAACCAGAAATGCAGAACAGGCCATGGAGAAATGGGAGCCTTGCTACGCTGATGGGCGGGATGTAAATTGCCAACAGCCACTCTGGAGAAGTGTATGGTGTGTCCTGAAACATCGAAAAAACACAGCTTAGAGCGCATAGGGCACTTCCACTCATGGGCGTATAAATGGGAAAACTAAAAATCAGCAAGACACAGGCACCCGAAAGTTTAGGGCTGCTCTGTTGACAAGAACCTCCACTTCATGACACCTTAAATATCCCAGGAAAGAGAAAAATGGATAAAGAAGTGGTGGTCCTTATGTACAATGGAATATCACTCAGCCATGAAATCAATGTCATAAGGCTAGTAGCAGCATGATGAGTGGCTTTAGCTTCGACGATTCTAAGTGAAATAAGTCACACAGAAAAACACACTTATTATAAGCTATCACTTATAGAGGGAATGTAAAAACCGCTACACTTGAACTGAATTACAAAACAGAACAGAGTCACACGTTTACAAAACACACTATGGCTGCTTAACGGGAAAGGTGGGGTGGGGTGATGCATAAAACAAGGGTTTCAAATGAGCTCAGATACCGTTCCATAAACCCAATATGTAATAGAAAGACCTACTCCTTGCTCAGTGAACTGGACTCAGCACCCCCTATTCACCGCACAAGAATATATCTGACTAGTAAGAATCTTAAAACCTATGTATTGATATCTCTCTGGAAGTGAGTCAAGTGGCTGTAAAGCGGCAGAAACACAGCCGTGAAAAGCAGCTAAACCCCATTATAAAAATAAATTACTTTTAAAAACCCGTGAAACAAAGACAGTGAAAGAGAGAGAAATTCTTACAAAATTCGTTCAGGGGCTGTGATGCAACCTGGATTGACCATATCTAGACCCACAGCTGGAGGAGACATAAGGGTGGACATTCTCGGGGCTGAGAGGTTTGGTGAGGTTGGGGGAGCAAACGCAGAGCCTTTAAAGTAATACTGCCTGTTACCCATCCCATGGGTGCCAAATCTCCAGGTTCAAGGGCATCTTCCTACCTCGAAAACATGCATGAGAAACCCAGAAGGTGGTACACCGTGTGATCGGGACAGGTTTCTAAAACGTACCTCATTTCTCATCTCCTTGTGCTCGGGTTCGCCATTCCAGCCGCTTTACTAACAATCTCCCTCCTTGGAGAATCAGCACCTTTAACCTCCCGTTCCGTACAGCTTGCAATTTGTCCTGAGGATGAACGGGAAGAGGGGGAGCCAATGAGAGACTAGCTCTAGGTGTTGGGACAGGCACAGGTCACTCTATTTTCCCATCAGGAAGAAGAATTAACCACAGGCTCAGCCTGCCGCCCGGAAGCAGAATAGGGCCTGAGGCGATCCTGCGCTTTTGTGGCCAGCTCCCAGAAAAGCGAGTTGAAAAATGGAGCTCAGGGGCACTGCAATTCACAAACCTGCAGAGTTATAAATGATAACTCTCGTCCACAAATATATTGAGGGAAGGCAACGAAGAGGATCTGAAAGCAAGGCAGAATTGCAGGAAACAGATTTCAGGAGGTCGATTCGAATCGCCTTTAAAGCACATGAAAAGCGGCAAAACGTCGACAATGATGCCCTTGGCCAAAAAGGGCGTATGCATTTTTTCCTGAATATATTCAGTAAAAAACGCATACGCCCTTTTCGGCCAACCAAGCAACCTGGAAAGGCAAATCAGCGCTACAAAGAAGTCTCGCTTCCCATCGGTCAAAAGGGCCATGCGGAAAAAAGTGTCAAAACCAGAAATGCAGAACAGGCCATGGAGAAATGGGAGCCTTGCTACGCTGATGGGCAGGATGTAAATTGCCAACAGCCACTCTGGAGAAGTGTACGGTGTGTCCTGAAACATCAAAAAAAACACAGCTTAGAGCGCATAGGGCACTTCCACTCATGGGCGTATAAATTGGGAAAACTAAAAATCAGCAAGACACAGGCACCCCAAAGGTTGGGGCTGCTCTGTTGACAAGAACCTCCACTTCATGAAACCTTAAATATCCCAGGAAAGAGAAAAATGGATAAAGAAGTGGTGGTCCTTATGTACAATGGAATATCACTCAGCCATGAAATCAATGTCATAAGGCTAGTAGCAGCATGATGAGTGGCTTTAGCTTCGACGATTCTAAGTGAAATAAGTCACACAGAAAAACACACTTATTATAAGCTATCACTTATAGAGGGAATGTAAAAACCGCTACACTTGAACTGAATTACAAAACAGAACAGAGTCACACGTTTAGAAAACACACTATGGCTGCTTAACGGGAAAGGTGGGGTGGGGTGATGCATAAAACAAGGGTTTCAAATGAGCTCAGATACCGTTCCATAAACCCAATATGTAATAGAAAGACCTACTCCTTGCTCAGTGAACTGGACTCAGCACCCCCTATTCACCGCACAAGAATATATCTGACTAGTAAGAATCTTAAAACCTATGTATTGATATCTCTCTGGAAGTGAGTCAAGTGGCTGTAAAGCGGCAGAAACACAGCAGTGAAAAGCAGCTAAACCCCATTATAAAAATAAATTCCTTTTAAAAACCCGTGAAACAAAGACAGTGAAAGAGAGAGAAATTCTTACAAAATTCGTTCAGGGGCTCTGATGCAACCTGGATTGACCATATCTAGACCCACAGCTGGAGGAGACATAAGGGTGGACATTCTCGGGGCTGAGAGTTTTGGTGAGGTTGGGGGAGCAAACGCAGAGTCTTTAAAGTAATACTGCCTGTTACCCATCCCATGGGTCCCAAATCTCCAGGTTCAAGGGCATCTTCCTACCTCGAAAACATGCATGAGAAACCCAGAAGGTGGTACACCGTGTGATCGGGAAAGGTTTCTAAAACGCACCTCATTTCTCATCTCCTTGTGCTCGGGTTCGCCATTCCAGCCGCTTTACTAGCAATCTCCCTCCTTGGAGAATCAGCACCTTTAACCTCCCGTTCCGTACAGCTTGCAATTTGTCCTGAGGATGAACAGGAAGAGGGGGAGCCAATGAGAGACTAGCTCTAGGTGTTGGGACAGGCACAGGTCACTCTATTTTCCCATCAGGAAGAAGAATTAACCACAGGCTCAGCCTGCCGCCCGGAAGCAGAATAGGGCCTGAGGCAATCCTGCGCTTTTGTGGCCAGCTCCCAAAAAAGCGAGTTGAAAAATGGAGCTCAGGGGCACTGCAATTCACAAACCTGCAGAGTTATAAATGATAACTCTCGTCCACAAATATATTGAGGGAAGGCAACGAAGAGGATCTGAAAGCAAGGCAGAATTGCAGGAAACAGATTTCAGGAGGTCGATTCGAATCGCCTTTAAAGCACATGAAAAGCGGCAAAACGTCGACAATGATGCCCTTGGCCAAAAAGGGCGTATGCGTTTTTTCCTGAATATATTCAGGAAAAAAAGCATACGCCCTTTTTGGCCAACCAAGCAACCTGGAAAGGCAAATCAGCGCTACAAAGAAGTCTCGCTTCCCATTGGTCAAAAGGGCCATGCGGAAAAAAGTGTCAAAACCAGAAATGCAGAATAGGCCATGGAGAAATGGGAGCCTTGCTACGCTGATGGGCGGGATGTAAATTGCCAACAGCCACTCTGGAGAAGTGTACGGTGTGTCCTGAAACATCGAAAAAACACAGCTTAGAGCGCATAGGGCACTTCCACTCATGGGCGTATAAATTGGGAAAACTAAAAATCAGCAAGACACAGGCACCCCAAAGTTTGGGGCTGCTCTGTTGACAAGAACCTCCACTTCGTGACACCTTAAATATCCCAGGAAAGAGAAAAATGGATAAAGAAGTGGTGGTCCTTATGTACAATGGAATATCACTCAGCCATGAAATCAATGTCATAAGGCTAGTAGCAGCATGATGAGTGGCTTTAGCTACGACGATTCTAAGTGAAATAAGTCACACAGAAAAAGACACTTATCATAAGCTATCACTTATAGAGGGAATGTAAAAACCGCTACACTTGAACTGAATTACAAAACAGAACAGAGTCACACGTTTAGAAAACACACTATGGCTGCTTAACGGGAAAGGTGGGGTGGGGTGATGCATAAAACAAGGGTTTCAAATGAGCTCAGATACCGTTCCATAAACCCAATATGTAATAGAAAGACCTACTCCTTGCTCAGTGAACTGGACTCAGCACCCCCTATTCACCGCACAAGAATATATCTGACTAGTAAGAATCTTAAAACCTATGTATTGATATCTCTCTGGAAGTGAGTCAAGTGGCTGTAAAGCGGCAGAAACACAGCCGTGAAAAGCAGCTAAACCCCATTATAAAAATAAATTCCTTTTAAAAACCCGTGAAACAAAGACAGTGAAAGAGAGAGAAATTCTTACAAAATTCGTTCAGGGGCTCTGATGCAACCTGGATTGACCATATCTAGACCCACAGCTGGAGGAGACATAAGGGTGGACATTCTCGGGGCTGAGAGTTTTGGTGAGGTTGGGGGAGCAAACGCAGAGTCTTTAAAGTAATACTGCCTGTTACCCATCCCATGGGTCCCAAATCTCCAGGTTCAAGGGCATCTTCCTACCTCGAAAACATGCATGAGAAACACAGAAGGTGGTACACCGTGTGATCGGGAAAGGTTTCTAAAACGCACCTCATTTCTCATCTCCTTGTGCTCGGGTTCGCCATTCCAGCCGCTTTACTAGCAATCTCCCTCCTTGGAGAATCAGCACCTTTAACCTCCCGTTCCGTACAGCTTGCAATTTGTCCTGAGGATGAACAGGAAGAGGGGGAGCCAATGAGAGACTAGCTCTAGGTGTTGGGACAGGCACAGGTCACTCTATTTTCCCATCAGGAAGAAGAATTAACCACAGGCTCAGCCTGCCGCCCGGAAGCAGAATAGGGCCTGAGGCAATCCTGCGCTTTTGTGGCCAGCTCCCAAAAAAGCGAGTTGAAAAATGGAGCTCAGGGGCACTGCAATTCACAAACCTGCAGAGTTATAAATGATAACTCTCGTCCACAAATATATTGAGGGAAGGCAACGAAGAGGATCTGAAAGCAAGGCAGAATTGCAGGAAACAGATTTCAGGAGGTCGATTCGAATCGCCTTTAAAGCACATGAAAAGCGGCAAAACGTCGACAATGATGCCCTTGGCCAAAAAGGGCGTATGCGTTTTTTCCTGAATATATTCAGGAAAAAACGCATACGCCCTTTTTGGCCAACCAAGCAACCTGGAAAGGCAAATCAGCGCTACAAAGAAGTCTCGCTTCCCATTGGTCAAAAGGGCCATGCGGAAAAAAGTGTCAAAACCAGAAATGCAGAATAGGCCATGGAGAAATGGGAGCCTTGCTACGCTGATGGGCGGGATGTAAATTGCCAACAGCCACTCTGGAGAAGTGTACGGTGTGTCCTGAAACATCGAAAAAACACAGCTTAGAGCGCATAGGGCACTTCCACTCATGGGCGTATAAATTGGGAAAACTAAAAATCAGCAAGACACAGGCACCCCAAAGTTTGGGGCTGCTCTGTTGACAAGAACCTCCACTTCGTGACACCTTAAATATCCCAGGAAAGAGAAAAATGGATAAAGAAGTGGTGGTCCTTATGTACAATGGAATATCACTCAGCCATGAAATCAATGTCATAAGGCTAGTAGCAGCATGATGAGTGGCTTTAGCTACGACGATTCTAAGTGAAATAAGTCACACAGAAAAAGACACTTATCATAAGCTATCACTTATAGAGGGAATGTAAAAACCGCTACACTTGAACTGAATTACAAAACAGAACAGAGTCACACGTTTAGAAAACACACTATGGCTGCTTAACGGGAAAGGTGGGGTGGGGTGATGCATAAAACAAGGGTTTCAAATGAGCTCAGATACCGTTCCATAAACCCAATATGTAATAGAAAGACCTACTCCTTGCTCAGTGAACTGGACTCAGCACCCCCTATTCACCGCACAAGAATATATCTGACTAGTAAGAATCTTAAAACCTATGTATTGATATCTCTCTGGAAGTGAGTCAAGTGGCTGTAAAGCGGCAGAAACACAGCCGTGAAAAACAGCTAAACCCCATTATAAAAATAAATTACTTTTAAAAACCCGTGAAACAAAGACAGTGAAAGAGAGAGAAATTCTTACAAAATTCGTTCAGGGGCTGTGATGCAACCTGGATTGACCATATCTAGACCCACAGCTGGAGGAGACATAAGGGTGGACACTCTCGGGGCTGAGAGGTTTGGTGAGGTTGGGGGAGCAAACGCAGAGCCTTTAAAGTAATACTGCCTGTTACCCATCCCATGGGTCCCAAATCTCCAGGTTCAAGGGCATCTTCCTACCTCGAAAACATGCATGAGAAACCCAGAAGGTGGTACACCGTGTGATCGGGAAAGGTTTCTAAAACGCACCTCATTTCTCATCTCCTTGTGCTCGGGTTCACCATTCCAGCCGCTTTACTAGCAATCTCCCTCCTTGGAGAATCAGCACCTTTAACCTCCCGTTCCGTACAGCTTGCAATTTGTCCTGAGGATGAACGGGAAGAGGGGGAGCCAATGAGAGACTAGCTCTAGGTTTTGGGACAGGCACAGGTCACTCTATTTTCCCATCAGGAAGAAGAATTAACCACAGGCTCAGCCTGCCGCCCGGAAGCAGAATAGGGCCTGAGGCGATCCTGCGCTTTTGTGGCCAGCTCCCAGAAAAGCGAGGTGAACAATGGAGCTCAGGGGCACTGCAATTCACAAACCTGCAGAGTTATAAATGATAACTCTCGTCCACAAATATATTGAGGGAAGGCAACGAAGAGGATCTGAAAGCAAGGCAGAATTGAAGGAAACAGATTTCAGGAGGTCGATTCGAATCGCCTTTAAAGCACATGAAAAGCGGCAAAACGTCGACAATGATGCCCTTGGCCAAAAAGGGCGTATGCGTTTTTTCCTGAATATATTCAGTAAAAAACGCACACGCCCTTTTCGGCCAACCAAGCAACCTGGAAAGGCAAATCAGCGCTACAAAGAAGTCTCGCTTCCCATAGGTCAAAAGGGCCATGCGGAAAAAAGTGTCAAAACCAGAAATGCAGAACAGGCCATGGAGAAATGGGAGCCTTGCTACGCTGATGGGCGGGATGTAAATTGCCAACAGCCACTCTGGAGAAGTGTACGGTGTGTCCTGAAACATCAAAAAAACACAGCTTAGAGCGCATAGGGCACTTCCACTCATGGGCGTATAAATTGGGAAAACTAAAAATCAGCAAGACACAGGCACCCCAAAGGTTGGGGCTGCTCTGTTGACAAGAACCTCCACTTCGTGACACCTTAAATATCCCAGGAAAGAGAAAAATGGATAAAGAAGTGGTGGTCCTTATGTACAATGGAATATCACTCAGCCATGAAATCAATGTCATAAGGTTAGTAGCAGCATGATGAGTGGCTTTAGCTTCGACGATTCTAAGTGAAATAAGTCACACAGAAAAACACACTTATTATAAGCTATCACTTATAGAGGGAATGTAAAAACCGCTACACTTGAACTGAATTACAAAACAGAACAGAGTCACACGTTTACAAAACACACTATGGCTGCTTAACGGGAAAGGTGGGGTGGGGTGATGCATAAAACAAGGGTTTCAAATGAGCTCAGATACCGTTCCATAAACCCAATATGTAATAGAAAGACCTACTCCTTGCTCAGTGAACTGGACTCAGCACCCCCTATTCACCGCACAAGAATATATCTGACTAGTAAGAATCTTAAAACCTATGTATTGATATCTCTCTGGAAGTGAGTCAAGTGGCTGTAAAGCGGCAGAAACACAGCCGTGAAAAGCAGCTAAACCCCATTATAAAAATAAATTCCTTTTAAAAACCCGTGAAACAAAGACAGTGAAAGAGAGAGAAATTCTTACAAAATTCGTTCAGGGGCTGTGATGCAACCTGGATTGACCATATCTAGACCCACAGCTGGAGGAGACATAAGGGTGGACATTCTCGGGGCTGAGAGGTTTGGTGAGGTTGGGGGAGCAAACGCAGAGCCTTTAAAGTAATACTGCCTGTTACCCATCCCATGGGTGCCAAATCTCCAGGTTCAAGGGCATCTTCCTACCTCGAAAACATGCATGAGAAACCCAGAAGGTGGTACACCGTGTGATCGGGACAGGTTTCTAAAACGTACCTCATTTCTCATCTCCTTGTGCTCGGGTTCGCCATTCCAGCCGCTTTACTAACAATCTCCCTCCTTGGAGAATCAGCACCTTTAACCTCCCGTTCCGTACAGCTTGCAATTTGTCCTGAGGATGAACGGGAAGAGGGGGAGCCAATGAGAGACTAGCTCTAGGTGTTGGGACAGGCACAGGTCACTCTATTTTCCCATCAGGAAGAAGAATTAACCACAGGCTCAGCCTGCCGCCCGGAAGCAGAATAGGGCCTGAGGCGATCCTGCGCTTTTGTGGCCAGCTCCCAGAAAAGCGAGTTGAAAAATGGAGCTCAGGGGCACTGCAATTCACAAACCTGCAGAGTTATAAATGATAACTCTCGTCCACAAATATATTGAGGGAAGGCAACGAAGAGGATCTGAAAGCAAGGCAGAATTGCAGGAAACAGATTTCAGGAGGTCGATTCGAATCGCCTTTAAAGCACATGAAAAGCGGCAAAACGTCGACAATGATGCCCTTGGCCAAAAAGGGCGTATGCATTTTTTCCTGAATATATTCAGTAAAAAACGCATACGCCCTTTTCGGCCAACCAAGCAACCTGGAAAGGCAAATCAGCGCTACAAAGAAGTCTCGCTTCCCATCGGTCAAAAGGGCCATGCGGAAAAAAGTGTCAAAACCAGAAATGCAGAACAGGCCATGGAGAAATGGGAGCCTTGCTACGCTGATGGGCAGGATGTAAATTGCCAACAGCCACTCTGGAGAAGTGTACGGTGTGTCCTGAAACATCAAAAAAAACACAGCTTAGAGCGCATAGGGCACTTCCACTCATGGGCGTATAAATTGGGAAAACTAAAAATCAGCAAGACACAGGCACCCCAAAGGTTGGGGCTGCTCTGTTGACAAGAACCTCCACTTCATGAAACCTTAAATATCCCAGGAAAGAGAAAAATGGATAAAGAAGTGGTGGTCCTTATGTACAATGGAATATCACTCAGCCATGAAATCAATGTCATAAGGCTAGTAGCAGCATGATGAGTGGCTTTAGCTTCGACGATTCTAAGTGAAATAAGTCACACAGAAAAACACACTTATTATAAGCTATCACTTATAGAGGGAATGTAAAAACCGCTACACTTGAACTGAATTACAAAACAGAACAGAGTCACACGTTTAGAAAACACACTATGGCTGCTTAACGGGAAAGGTGGGGTGGGGTGATGCATAAAACAAGGGTTTCAAATGAGCTCAGATACCGTTCCATAAACCCAATATGTAATAGAAAGACCTACTCCTTGCTCAGTGAACTGGACTCAGCACCCCCTATTCACCGCACAAGAATATATCTGACTAGTAAGAATCTTAAAACCTATGTATTGATATCTCTCTGGAAGTGAGTCAAGTGGCTGTAAAGCGGCAGAAACACAGCCGTGAAAAGCAGCTAAACCCCATTATAAAAATAAATTCCTTTTAAAAACCCGTGAAACAAAGACAGTGAAAGAGAGAGAAATTCTTACAAAATTCGTTCAGGGGCTGTGATGCAACCTGGATTGACCATATCTAGACCCACAGCTGGAGGAGACATAAGGGTGGACATTCTCGGGGCTGAGAGTTTTGGTGAGGTTGGGGGAGCAAACGCAGAGTCTTTAAAGTAATACTGCCTGTTACCCATCCCATGGGTCCCAAATCTCCAGGTTCAAGGGCATCTTCCTACCTCGAAAACATGCATGAGAAACCCAGAAGGTGGTACACCGTGTGATCGGGAAAGGTTTCTAAAACGCACCTCATTTCTCATCTCCTTGTGCTCGGGTTCGCCATTCCAGCCGCTTTACTAGCAATCTCCCTCCTTGGAGAATCAGCACCTTTAACCTCCCGTTCCGTACAGCTTGCAATTTGTCCTGAGGATGAACAGGAAGAGGGGGAGCCAATGAGAGACTAGCTCTAGGTGTTGGGACAGGCACAGGTCACTCTATTTTCCCATCAGGAAGAAGAATTAACCACAGGCTCAGCCTGCAGCCCGGAAGCAGAATAGGGCCTGAGGCAATCCTGCGCTTTTGTGGCCAGCTCCCAAAAAAGCGAGTTGAAAAATGGAGCTCAGGGGCACTGCAATTCACAAACCTGCAGAGTTATAAATGATAACTCTCGTCCACAAATATATTGAGGGAAGGCAACGAAGAGGATCTGAAAGCAAGGCAGAATTGCAGGAAACAGATTTCAGGAGGTCGATTCGAATCGCCTTTAAAGCACATGAAAAGCGGCAAAACGTCGACAATGATGCCCTTGGCCAAAAAGGGCGTATGCGTTTTTTCCTGAATATATTCAGGAAAAAACGCATACGCCCTTTTTGGCCAACCAAGCAACCTGGAAAGGCAAATCAGCGCTACAAAGAAGTCTCGCTTCCCATTGGTCAAAAGGGCCATGCGGAAAAAAGTGTCAAAACCAGAAATGCAGAATAGGCCATGGAGAAATGGGAGCCTTGCTACGCTGATGGGCGGGATGTAAATTGCCAACAGCCACTCTGGAGAAGTGTACGGTGTGTCCTGAAACATCGAAAAAACACAGCTTAGAGCGCATAGGGCACTTCCACTCATGGGCGTATAAATTGGGAAAACTAAAAATCAGCAAGACACAGGCACCCCAAAGTTTGGGGCTGCTCTGTTGACAAGAACCTCCACTTCGTGACACCTTAAATATCCCAGGAAAGAGAAAAATGGATAAAGAAGTGGTGGTCCTTATGTACAATGGAATATCACTCAGCCATGAAATCAATGTCATAAGGCTAGTAGCAGCATGATGAGTGGCTTTAGCTACGACGATTCTAAGTGAAATAAGTCACACAGAAAAAGACACTTATCATAAGCTATCACTTATAGAGGGAATGTAAAAACCGCTACACTTGAACTGAATTACAAAACAGAACAGAGTCACACGTTTAGAAAACACACTATGGCTGCTTAACGGGAAATGTGGGGTGGGGTGATGCATAAAACAAGGGTTTCAAATGAGCTCAGATACCGTTCCATAAACCCAATATGTAATAGAAAGACCTACTCCTTGCTCAGTGAACTGGACTCAGCACCCCCTATTCACCGCACAAGAATATATCTGACTAGTAAGAATCTTAAAACCTATGTATTGATATCTCTCTGGAAGTGAGTCAAGTGGCTGTAAAGCGGCAGAAACACAGCCGTGAAAAACAGCTAAACCCCATTATAAAAATAAATTACTTTTAAAAACCCGTGAAACAAAGACAGTGAAAGAGAGAGAAATTCTTACAAAATTCGTTCAGGGGCTGTGATGCAACCTGGATTGACCATATCTAGACCCACAGCTGGAGGAGACATAAGGGTGGACACTCTCGGGGCTGAGAGGTTTGGTGAGGTTGGGGGAGCAAACGCAGAGCCTTTAAAGTAATACTGCCTGTTACCCATCCCATGGGTCCCAAATCTCCAGGTTCAAGGGCATCTTCCTACCTCGAAAACATGCATGAGAAACCCAGAAGGTGGTACACCGTGTGATCGGGAAAGGTTTCTAAAACGCACCTCATTTCTCATCTCCTTGTGCTCGGGTTCACCATTCCAGCCGCTTTACTAGCAATCTCCCTCCTTGGAGAATCAGCACCTTTAACCTCCCGTTCCGTACAGCTTGCAATTTGTCCTGAGGATGAACGGGAAGAGGGGGAGCCAATGAGAGACTAGCTCTAGGTGTTGGGACAGGCACAGGTCACTCTATTTTCCCATCAGGAAGAAGAATTAACCACAGGCTCAGCCTGCCGCCTGGAAGCAGAATAGGGCCTGAGGCGATCCTGCGCTTTTGTGGCCAGCTCCCAGAAAAGCGAGTTGAAAAATGGAGCTCAGGGGCACTGCAATTCACAAACCTGCAGAGTTATAAATGATAACTCTCATCCACAAATATATTGAGGGAAGGCAACGAAGAGGATCTGAAAGCAAGGCAGAATTGAAGGAAACAGATTTCAGGAGGTCGATTCGAATCGCCTTTAAAGCACATGAAAAGCGGCAAAACGTCGACAATGATGCCCTTGGCCAAAAAGGGCGTATGCATTTTTTCCTGAATATATTCAGTAAAAAACGCATACGCCCTTTTCGGCCAACCAAGCAACCTGGAAAGGCAAATCAGCGCTACAAAGAAGTCTCGCTTCCCATCGGTCAAAAGGGCCATGCGGAAAAAAGTGTCAAAACCAGAAATGCAGAACAGGCCATGGAGAAATGGGAGCCTTGCTACGCTGATGGGCGGGATGTAAATTGCCAACAGCCACTCTGGAGAAGTGTACGGTGTGTCCTGAAACATCAAAAAAAACACAGCTTAGAGCGCATAGGGCACTTCCACTCATGGGCGTATAAATTGGGAAAACTAAAAATCAGCAAGACACAGGCACCCCAAAGTTTGGGGCTGCTCTGTTGACAAGAACCTCCACTTCATGACACCTTAAATATCCCAGGAAAGAGAAAAATGGATAAAGAAGTGGTGGTCCTTATGTACAATGGAATATCACTCAGCCATGAAATCAATGTCATAAGGCTAGTAGCAGCATGATGAGTGGCTTTAGCTTCGACGATTCTAAGTGAAATAAGTCACACAGAAAAACACACTTATTATAAGCTATCACTTATAGAGGGAATGTAAAAACCGCTACACTTGAACTGAATTACAAAACAGAACAGAGTCACACGTTTAGAAAACACACTATGGCTGCTTAACGGGAAAGGTGGGGTGGGGTGATGCATAAAACAAGGGTTTCAAATGAGCTCAGATACCGTTCCATAAACCCAATATGTAATAGAAAGACCTACTCCTTGCTCAGTGAACTGGACTCAGCACCCCCTATTCACCGCACAAGAATATATCTGACTAGTAAGAATCTTAAAACCTATGTATTGATATCTCTCTGGAAGTGAGTCAAGTGGCTGTAAAGCGGCAGAAACACAGCCGTGAAAAGCAGCTAAACCCCATTATAAAAATAAATTCCTTTTAAAAACCCGTGAAACAAAGACAGTGAAAGAGAGAGAAATTCTTACAAAATTCGTTCAGGGGCTGTGATGCAACCTGGATTGACCATATCTAGACCCACAGCTGGAGGAGACATAAGGGTGGACATTCTCGGGGCTGAGAGGTTTGGTGAGGTTGGGGGAGCAAACGCAGAGCCTTTAAAGTAATACTGCCTGTTACCCATCCCATGGGTCCCAAATCTCCAGGTTCAAGGGCATCTTCCTACCTCGAAAACATGCATGAGAAACCCAGAAGGTGGTACACCGTGTGATCGGGACAGGTTTCTAAAACGCACCTCATTTCTCATCTCCTTGTGCTCGGGTTCGCCATTCCAGCCGCTTTACTAGCAATCTCCCTCCTTGGAGAATCAGCACCTTTAACCTCCCGTTCCTTACAGCTTGCAATTTGTCCTGAGGATGAACGGGAAGAGGGGGAGCCAATGAGAGACTAGCTCTAGGTGTTGGGACAGGCACAGGTCACTCTATTTTCCCATCAGGAAGAAGAATTAACCACAGGCTCAGCCTGCCGCCCGGAAGCAGAATAGGGCCTGAGGCAATCGTGCGCTTTTGTGGCCAGCTCCCAAAAAAGCGAGTTGAAAAATGGAGCTCAGGGGCACTGCAATTCACAAACCTGCAGAGTTATAAATGATAACTCTCGTCCACAAATATATTGAGGGAAGGCAACGAAGAGGATCTGAAAGCAAGGCAGAATTGCAGGAAACAGATTTCAGGAGGTCGATTCGAATCGCCTTTAAAGCACATGAAAAGCGGCAAAACGTCGACAATGATGCCCTTGGCCAAAAAGGGCGTATGCGTTTTTTCCTGAATATATTCAGGAAAAAACGCATACGCCCTTTTTGGCCAACCAAGCAACCTGGAAAGGCAAATCAGCGCTACAAAGAAGTCTCGCTTCCCATCGGTCAAAAGGGCCATGCGGAAAAAAGTGTCAAAACCAGAAATGCAGAACAGGCCATGGAGAAATGGGAGCCTTGCTACGCTGATGGGCGGGATGTAAATTGGCAACAGCCACTCTGGAGAAGTGTACGGTGTGTCCTGAAACATCGAAAAAACACAGCTTAGAGCGCATAGGGCACTTCCACTCATGGGCGTATAAATTGGGAAAACTAAAAATCAGCAAGACACAGGCACCCGAAAGTTTAGGGCTGCTCTGTTGACAAGAACCTCCACTTCATGACACCTTAAATATCCCAGGAAAGAGAAAAATGGATAAAGAAGTGGTGGTCCTTATGTACAATGGAATATCACTCAGCCATGAAATCAATGTCATAAGGCTAGTAGCAGCATGATGAGTGGCTTTAGCTACGACGATTCTAAGTGAAATAAGTCACACAGAAAAAGACACTTATCATAAGCTATCACTTATAGAGGGAATGTAAAAACCGCTACACTTGAACTGAATTACAAAACAGAACAGAGTCACACGTTTACAAAACACACTATGGCTGCTTAACGGGAAAGGTGGGGTGGGGTGATGCATAAAACAAGGGTTTCAAATGAGCTCAGATACCGTTCCATAAACCCAATATGTAATAGAAAGACCTACTCCTTGCTCAGTGAACTGGACTCAACACCCACTATTCACCGCACAAGAATATATCTGACTAGTAAGAATCTTAAAACCTATGTATTGATATCTCTCTGGAAGTGAGTCAAGTGGGTGTAAAGCGGCAGAAACACAGCCGTGAAAAGCAGCTAAACCCCATTATAAAAATAAATTCCTTTTAAAAACCCGTGAAACAAAGACAGTGAAAGAGAGAGAAATTCTTACAAAATTCGTTCAGGGGCTGTGATGCAACCTGGATTGACCATATCTAGACCCACAGCTGGAGGAGACATAAGGGTGGACATTCTCGGGGCTGAGAGGTTTGGTGAGGTTGGGGGAGCAAACGCAGAGTCTTTAAAGTAATACTGCCTGTTACCCATCCCATGGGTCCCAAATCTCCAGGTTCAAGGGCATCTTCCTACCTCGAAAACATGCATGAGAAACCCAGAAGGTGGTACACCGTGTGATCGGGAAAGGCTTCTAAAACGCACCTCATTTCTCATCTCCTTGTGCTCGGGTTCGCCATTCCAGCCGCTTTACTAGCAATCTCCCTCCTTGGAGAATCAGCACCTTTAACCTCCCATTCCGTACAGCTTGCAATTTGTCCTGAGGATGAACGGGAAGAGGGGGAGCCAATGAGAGACTACCTCTAGGTGTTGGGACAGGCACAGGTCACTCTATTTTCCCATCAGGAAGAAGAATTAAGCACAGGCTCAGCCTGCCGCCCGGAAGCAGAATAGGGCCTGAGGCAATCCTGCGCTTTTGTGGCCAGCTCCCAAAAAAGCGAGTTGAAAAATGGAGCTCAGGGGCACTGCAATTCACAAACCTGCAGAGTTATAAATGATAACTCTCGTCCACAAATATATTGAGGGAAGGCAACGAAGAGTATCTGAAAGCAAGGCAGAATTGCAGGAAACAGATTTCAGGAGGTCGATTCGAATCGCCTTTAAAGCACATGAAAAGCGGCAAAACGTCGACAATGATGCCCTTGGCCAAAAAGGGCGTATGCGTTTTTTCCTGAATATATTCAGGAAAAAACGCATACGCCCTTTTTGGCCAACCAAGCAACCTGGAAAGGCAAATCAGCGCTACAAAGAAGTCTCGCTTCCCATCGGTCAAAAGGGCCATGCGGAAAAAAGTGTCAAAACCAGAAATGCAGAATAGGCCATGGAGAAATGGGAGCCTTGCTACGCTGATGGGCGGGATGTAAATTGCCAACAGCCACTCTGGAGAAGTGTACGGTGTGTCCTGAAACATCGAAAAAACACAGCTTAGAGCGCATAGGGCACTTCCACTCATGGGCGTATAAATTGGGAAAACTAAAAATCAGCAAGACACAGGCACCCGAAAGTTTAGGGCTGCTCTGTTGACAAGAACCTCCACTTCATGACACCTTAAATATCCCAGGAAAGAGAAAAATGGATAAAGAAGTGGTGGTCCTTATGTACAATGGAATATCACTCAGCCATGAAATCAATGTCATAAGGCTAGTAGCAGCATGATGAGTGGCTTTAGCTACGACGATTCTAAGTGAAATAAGTCACACAGAAAAAGACACTTATCATAAGCTATCACTTATAGAGGGAATGTAAAAACCGCTACACTTGAACTGAATTACAAAACAGAACAGAGTCACACGTTTACAAAACACACTATGGCTGCTTAACGGGAAAGGTGGGGTGGGGTGATGCATAAAACAAGGGTTTCAAATGAGCTCAGATACCGTTCCATAAACCCAATATGTAATAGAAAGACCTACTCCTTGCTCAGTGAACTGGACTCAACACCCCCTATTCACCGCACAAGAATATATCTGACTAGTAAGAATCTTAAAACCTATGTATTGATATCTCTCTGGAAGTGAGTCAAGTGGCTGTAAAGCGGCAGAAACACAGCCATGAAAAGCAGCTAAACCCCATTATAAAAATAAATTCCTTTTAAAAACCCGTGAAACAAAGACAGTGAAAGAGAGAGAAATTCTTACAAAATTCGTTCAGGGGCTGTGATGCAACCTGGATTGACCATATCTAGACCCACAGCTGGAGGAGACATAAGGGTGGACACTCTCGGGGCTGAGAGGTTTGGTGAGGTTGGGGGAGCAAACGCAGAGCCTTTAAAGTAATACTGCCTGTTACCCATCCCATGGGTCCCAAATCTCCAGGTTCAAGGGCATCTTCCTACCTCGAAAACATGCATGAGAAACCCAGAAGGTGGTACACCGTGTGATCGGGAAAGGTTTCTAAAACGCACCTCATTTCTCATCTCCTTGTGCTCGGGTTCGCCATTCCAGCCGCTTTACTAGCAATCTCCCTCCTTGGAGAATCAGCACCTTTAACCTCCCGTTCCGTACAGCTTGCAATTTGTCCTGAGGATGAACGGGAAGAGGGGGAGCCAATGAGAGACTAGCTCTAGGTGTTGGGACAGGCACAGGTCACTCTATTTTCCCATCAGGAAGAAGAATTAACCACAGGCTCAGCCTGCCGCCCGGAAGCAGAATAGGGCCTGAGGCAATCGTGCGCTTTTGTGGCCAGCTCCCAAAAAAGCGAGTTGAAAAATGGAGCTCAGGGGCACTGCAATTCACAAACCTGCAGAGTTATAAATGATAACTCTCGTCCACAAATATATTGAGGGAAGGCAACGAAGAGGATCTGAAAGCAAGGCAGAATTGCAGGAAACAGATTTCAGGAGGTCGATTCGAATCGCCTTTAAAGCACATGAAAAGCGGCAAAACGTCGACAATGATGCCCTTGGCCAAAAAGGGCGTATGCGTTTTTTCCTGAATATATTCAGGAAAAAACGCATACGCCCTTTTTGGCCAACCAAGCAACCTGGAAAGGCAAATCAGCGCTACAAAGAAGTCTCGCTTCCCATCGGTCAAAAGGGCCATGCGGAAAAAAGTGTCAAAACCAGAAATGCAGGATAGGCCATGGAGAAATGGGAGCCTTGCTACGCTGATGGGCGGGATGTAAATTGCCAACAGCCACTCTGGAGAAGTGTACGGTGTGTCCTGAAACATCGAAAAAACACAGCTTAGAGCGCATAGGGCACTTCCACTCATGGGCGTATAAATGGGAAAACTAAAAATCAGCAAGACACAGGCACCCGAAAGTTTAGGGCTGCTCTGTTGACAAGAACCTCCACTTCATGACACCTTAAATATCCCAGGAAAGAGAAAAATGGATAAAGAAGTGGTGGTCCTTATGTACAATGGAATATCACTCAGCCATGAAATCAATGTCATAAGGCTAGTAGCAGCATGATGAGTGGCTTTAGCTACGACGATTCTAAGTGAAATAAGTCACACAGAAAAAGACACTTATCATAAGCTATCACTTATAGAGGGAATGTAAAAACCGCTACACTTGAACTGAATTACAAAACAGAACAGAGTCACAGGTTTACAAAACAGAACAGAGTCACAAGTTTACAAAACACACTATGGCTGCTTAACGGGAAAGGTGGGGTGGGGTGATGCATAAAACAAGGGTTTCAAATGAGCTCAGATACCGTTCCATAAACCCAATATGTAATAGAAAGACCTACTCCTTGCTCAGTGAACTGGACTCAACACCCCCTATTCACCGCACAAGAATATATCTGACTAGTAAGAATCTTAAAACCTATGTATTGATAT
This sequence comes from Balaenoptera ricei, assembly GCF_028023285.1. Lineage (NCBI taxonomy): Eukaryota > Metazoa > Chordata > Mammalia > Artiodactyla > Balaenopteridae > Balaenoptera > Balaenoptera ricei. Next base: position 21,301 of record NW_026777612.1, read on the forward strand.
CTCTCTGGAAGTGAGTCAAGTGGGTGTAAAGCGGCAGAAACACAGCCGTGAAAAACAGCTAAACCCCATTATAAAAATAAATTACTTTTAAAAACCCGTGAAACAAAGACAGTGAAAGAGAGAGAAATTCTTACAAAATTCGTTCAGGGGCTGTGATGCAACCTGGATTGACCATATCTAGACCCACAGCTGGATGAGACATAAGGGTGGACATTCTCGGGGCTGAGAGATTTGGTGAGGTTGGGGGAGCAAACGCAGAGCCTTTAAAGTAATACTGCCTGTTACCCATCCCATGGGTCCCAAATCTCCAGGTTCAAGGGCATCTTCCTACCTCGAAAACATGCATGAGAAACCCAGAAGGTGGTACACCGTGTGATCGGGACAGGTTTGTAAAACGCACCTCATTTCTCATCTCCTTGTGCTCGGGTTCGCCATTCCAGCCGCTTTACTAGCAATCTCCCTCCTTGGAGAATCAGCACCTTTAACCTCCCGTTCCGTACAGCTTGCAATTTGTCCTGAGGATGAACGGGAAGAGGGGGAGCCAATGAGAGACTAGCTCTAGGTGTTGGGACAGGCACAGGTCACTCTATTTTCCCATCAGGAAGAAGAATTAACCACAGGCTCAGCCTGCCGCCCGGAAGCAGAATAGGGCCTGAGGCGATCCTGCGCTTTTGTGGCCAGCTCCCAGAAAAGCGAGTTGAAAAATGGAGCTCAGGGGCACTGCAATTCACAAACCTGCAGAGTTATAAATGATAACTCTCGTCCACAAATATATTGAGGGAAGGCAACGAAGAGGATCTGAAAGCAAGGCAGAATTGCAGGAAACAGATTTCAGGAGGTCGATTCGAATCGCCTTTAAAGCACATGAAAAGTGGCAAAACGTCGACAATGATGCCCTTGGCCAAAAAGGGCGTATGCGTTTTTTCCTGAATATATTCAGGAAAAAACGCATACGCCCTTTTTGGCCAACCAAGCAACCTGGAAAGGCAAATCAGCGCTACAAAGAAGTCTCGCTTCCCATCGGTCAAAAGGGCCATGCGGAAAAAAGTGTCAAAACCAGAAATGCAGAACAGGCCATGGAGAAATGGGAGCCTTGCTACGCTGATGGGCGGGATGTAAATTGCCAACAGCCACTCTGGAGAAGTGTACGGTGTGTCCTGAAACATCAAAAAAACACAGCTTAGAGCGCATAGGGCACTTCCACTCATGGGCGTATAAATTGGGAAAACTAAAAATCAGCAAGACACAGGCACCCCAAAGGTTGGGGCTGCTCTGTTGACAAGAACCTCCACTTCGTGACACCTTAAATATCCCAGGAAAGAGAAAAATGGATAAAGAAGTGGTGGTCCTTATGTACAATGGAATATCACTCAGCCATGAAATCAATGTCATAAGGCTAGTAGCAGCATGATGAGTGGCTTTAGCTACGACGATTCTAAGTGAAATAAGTCACACAGAAAAAGACACTTATCATAAGCTATCACTTATAGAGGGAATGTAAAAACCGCTACACTTGAACTGAATTACAAAACAGAACAGAGTCACAGGTTTACAAAACAGAACAGAGTCACAAGTTTACAAAACACACTATGGCTGCTTATCGGGAAAGGTGGGGTGGGGTGATGCATAAAACAAGGGTTTCAAATGAGCTCAGATACCGTTCCATAAACCCAATATGTAATAGAAAGACCTACTCCTTGCTCAGTGAACTGGACTCAACACCCCCTATTCACCGCACAAGAATATATCTGACTAGTAAGAATCTTAAAACCTATGTATTGATATCTCTCTGGAAGTGAGTCAAGTGGGTGTAAAGCGGCAGAAACACAGCCGTGAAAAACAGCTAAACCCCATTATAAAAATAAATTACTTTTAAAAACCCGTGAAACAAAGACAGTGAAAGAGAGAGAAATTCTTACAAAATTCGTTCAGGGGCTGTGATGCAACCTGGATTGACCATATCTAGACCCACAGCTGGATGAGACATAAGGGTGGACATTCTCGGGGCTGAGAGTTTTGGTGAGGTTGGGGGAGCAAACGCAGAGCCTTTAAAGTAATACTGCCTGTTACCCATCCCATGGGTCCCAAATCTCCAGGTTCAAGGGCATCTTCCTACCTCGAAAACATGCATGAGTAACCCAGAAGGTGGTACACCGTGTGATCGGGACAGGTTTGTAAAACGCACCTCATTTCTCATCTCCTTGTGCTCGGGTTCGCCATTCCAGCCGCTTTACTAGCAATCTCCCTCCTTGGAGAATCAGCACCTTTAACCTCCCGTTCCGTACAGCTTGCAATTTGTCCTGAGGATGAACGGGAAGAGGGGGAGCCAATGAGAGACTAGCTCTAGGTGTTGGGACAGGCACAGGTCACTCTATTTTCCCATCAGGAAGAAGAATTAACCACAGGCTCAGCCTGCCGCCCGGAAGCAGAATAGGGCCTGAGGCGATCCTGCGCTTTTGTGGCCAGCTCCCAGAAAAGCGAGTTGAAAAATGGAGCTCAGGGGCACTGCAATTCACAAACCTGCAGAGTTATAAATGATAACTCTCGTCCACAAATATATTGAGGGAAGGCAACGAAGAGGATCTGAAAGCAAGGCAGAATTGCAGGAAACAGATTTCAGGAGGTCGATTCGAATCGCCTTTAAAGCACATGAAAAGTGGCAAAACGTCGACAATGATGCCCTTGGCCAAAAAGGGCGTATGCGTTTTTTCCTGAATATATTCAGGAAAAAACGCATACGCCCTTTTTGGCCAACCAAGCAACCTGGAAAGGCAAATCAGCGCAACAAAGAAGTCTCGCTTCCCATCGGTCAAAAGGGCCATGCGGAAAAAAGTGTCAAAACCAGAAATGCAGAACAGGCCATGGAGAAATGGGAGCCTTGCTACGCTGATGGGAGGGATGTAAATTGCCAACAGCCACTCTGGAGAAGTGTACGGTGTGTCCTGAAACATCAAAAAAACACAGCTTAGAGCGCATAGGGCACTTCCACTCATGGGCGTATAAATTGGGAAAACTAAAAATCAGCAAGACACAGGCACCCCAAAGGTTGGGGCTGCTCTGTTGACAAGAACCTCCACTTCGTGACACCTTAAATATCCCAGGAAAGAGAAAAATGGATAAAGAAGTGGTGGTCCTTATGTACAATGGAATATCACTCAGCCATGAAATCAATGTCATAAGGCTAGTAGCAGCATGATGAGTGGCTTTAGCTACGACGATTCTAAGTGAAATAAGTCACACAGAAAAAGACACTTATCATAAGCTATCACTTATAGAGGGAATGTAAAAACCGCTACACTTGAACTGAATTACAAAACAGAACAGAGTCACAGGTTTACAAAACAGAACAGAGTCACAAGTTTACAAAACACACTATGGCTGCTTAACGGGAAAGGTGGGGTGGGGTGATGCATAAAACAAGGGTTTCAAATGAGCTCAGATACCGTTCCATAAACCCAATATGTAATAGAAAGACCTACTCCTTGCTCAGTGAACTGGACTCAACACCCCCTATTCACCGCACAAGAATATATCTGACTAGTAAGAATCTTAAAACCTATGTATTGATATCTCTCTGGAAGTGAGTCAAGTGGGTGTAAAGCGGCAGAAACACAGCCGTGAAAAACAGCTAAACCCCATTATAAAAATAAATTCCTTTTAAAAACCCGTGAAACAAAGACAGTGAAAGAGAGAGAAATTCTTACAAAATTCGTTCAGGGGCTGTGATGCAACCTGGATTGACCATATCTAGACCCACAGCTGGATGAGACATAAGGGTGGACATTCTCGGGGCTGAGAGTTTTGGTGAGGTTGGGGGAGCAAACGCAGAGCCTTTAAAGTAATACTGCCTGTTACCCATCCCATGGGTCCCAAATCTCCAGGTTCAAGGGCATCTTCCTACCTCGAAAACATGCATGAGAAACCCAGAAGGTGGTACACCGTGTGATCGGGACAGGTTTGTAAAACGCACCTCATTTCTCATCTCCTTGTGCTCGGGTTCGCCATTCCAGCCGCTTTACTAGCAATCTCCCTCCTTGGAGAATCAGCACCTTTAACCTCCCGTTCCGTACAGCTTGCAATTTGTCCTGAGGATGAACGGGAAGAGGGGGAGCCAATGAGAGACTAGCTCTAGGTGTTGGGACAGGCACAGGTCACTCTATTTTCCCATCAGGAAGAAGAATTAACCACAGGCTCAGCCTGCCGCCCGGAAGCAGAATAGGGCCTGAGGCGATCCTGCGCTTTTGTGGCCAGCTCCCAGAAAAGCGAGTTGAAAAATGGAGCTCAGGGGCACTGCAATTCACAAACCTGCAGAGTTATAAATGATAACTCTCGTCCACAAATATATTGAGGGAAGGCAACGAAGAGGATCTGAAAGCAAGGCAGAATTGCAGGAAACAGATTTCAGGAGGTCGATTCGAATCGCCTTTAAAGCACATGAAAAGTGGCAAAACGTCGACAATGATGCCCTTGGCCAAAAAGGGCGTATGCGTTTTTTCCTGAATATATTCAGGAAAAAACGCATACGCCCTTTTTGGCCAACCAAGCAACCTGGAAAGGCAAATCAGCGCTACAAAGAAGTCTCGCTTCCCATCGGTCAAAAGGGCCATGCGGAAAAAAGTGTCAAAACCAGAAATGCAGAACAGGCCATGGAGAAATGGGAGCCTTGCTACGCTGATGGGCGGGATGTAAATTGCCAACAGCCACTCTGGAGAAGTGTACGGTGTGTCCTGAAACATCAAAAAAACACAGCTTAGAGCGCATAGGGCACTTCCACTCATGGGCGTATAAATTGGGAAAACTAAAAATCAGCAAGACACAGGCACCCCAAAGGTTGGGGCTGCTCTGTTGACAAGAACCTCCACTTCGTGACACCTTAAATATCCCAGGAAAGAGAAAAATGGATAAAGAAGTGGTGGTCCTTATGTACAATGGAATATCACTCAGCCATGAAATCAATGTCATAAGGCTAGTAGCAGCATGATGAGTGGCTTTAGCTACGACGATTCTAAGTGAAATAAGTCACACAGAAAAAGACACTTATCATAAGCTATCACTTATAGAGGGAATGTAAAAACCGCTACACTTGAACTGAATTACAAAACAGAACAGAGTCACAGGTTTACAAAACAGAACAGAGTCACAAGTTTACAAAACACACTATGGCTGCTTAACGGGAAAGGTGGGGTGGGGTGATGCATAAAGCAAGGGTTTCAAATGAGCTCAGATACCGTTCCATAAACCCAATATGTAATAGAAAGACCTACTCCTTGCTCAGTGAACTGGACTCAGCACCCCCTATTCACCGCACAAGAATATATCTGACTAGTAAGAATCTTAAAACCTATGTATTGATATCTCTCTGGAAGTGAGTCAAGTGGGTGTAAAGCGGCAGAAACACAGCCGTGAAAAGCAGCTAAACCCCATTATAAAAATAAATTCCTTTTAAAAACCCGTTAAACAAAGACAGTGAAAGAGAGAGAAATTCTTACAAAATTCGTTCAGGGGCTGTGATGCAACCTGGATTGACCATATCTAGACCCACAGCTGGAGGAGACATAAGGGTGGACATTCTCGGGGCTGAGAGGTTTGGTGAGGTTGGGGGAGCAAACGCAGAGCCTTTAAAGTAATACTGCCTGTTACCCATCCCATGGGTCCCAAATCTCCAGGTTCAAGGGCATCTTCCTACCTCGAAAACATGCATGAGAAACCCAGAAGGTGGTACACCGTGTGATCGGGACAGGTTTGTAAAACGCACCTCATTTCTCATCTCCTTGTGCTCGGGTTCGCCATTCCAGCCTCTTTACTAGCAATCTCCCTCCTTGGAGAATCAGCACCTTTAACCTCCCGTTCCGTACAGCTTGCAATTTGTCCTGAGGATGAACGGGAAGAGGGGGAGCCAATGAGAGACTAGCTCTAGGTGTTGGGACAGGCACAGGTCACTCTATTTTCCCATCAGGAAGAAGAATTAACCACAGGCTCAGCCTGCCGCCCGGAAGCAGAATAGGGCCTGAGGCAATCCTGCGCTTTTGTGGCCAGCTCCCAGAAAAGCGAGTTGAAAAATGGAGCTCAGGGGCACTGCAATTCACAAACCTGCAGAGTTATAAATGATAACTCTCGTCCACAAATATATTGAGGGAAGGCAACGAAGAGGATCTGAAAGCAAGGCAGAATTGCAGGAAACAGATTTCAGGAGGTCGATTCGAATCGCATTTAAAGCACATGAAAAGCGGCAAAACGTCGACAATGATGCCCTTGGCCAAAAAGGGCGTATGCGTTTTTTCCTGAATATATTCAGGAAAAAACGCATACGCCCTTTTTGGCCAACCAAGCAACCTGGAAAGGCAAATCAGCGCTACAAAGAAGTCTCGCTTCCCATCGGTCAAAAGGGCCATGCGGAAAAAAGTGTCAAAACCAGAAATGCAGAATAGGCCATGGAGAAATGGGAGCCTTGCTACGCTGATGGGCGGGATGTAAATTGCCAACAGCCACTCTGGAGAAGTGTACGGTGTGTCCTGAAACATCGAAAAAACACAGCTTAGAGCGCATAGGGCACTTCCACTCATGGGCGTATAAATGGGAAAACTAAAAATCAGCAAGACACAGGCACCCGAAAGTTTAGGGCTGCTCTGTTGACAAGAACCTCCACTTCATGACACCTTAAATATCCCAGGAAAGAGAAAAATGGATAAAGAAGTGGTGGTCCTTATGTACAATGGAATATCACTCAGCCATGAAATCAATGTCATAAGGCTAGTAGCAGCATGATGAGTGGCTTTAGCTACGACGATTCTAAGTGAAATAAGTCACACAGAAAAAGACACTTATCATAAGCTATCACTTATAGAGGGAATGTAAAAACCGCTACACTTGAACTGAATTACAAAACAGAACAGAGTCACAGGTTTACAAAACAGAACAGAGTCACAAGTTTAAAAAACACACTATGGCTGCTTAACGGGAAAGGTGGGGTGGGGTGATGCATAAAACAAGGGTTTCAAATGAGCTCAGATACCGTTCCATAAACCCAATATGTAATAGAAAGACCTACTCCTTGCTCAGTGAACTGGACTCAACACCCCCTATTCACCGCACAAGAATATATCTGACTAGTAAGAATCTTAAAACCTATGTATTGATATCTCTCTGGAAGTGAGTCAAGTGGGTGTAAAGCGGCAGAAACACAGCCGTGAAAAACAGCTAAACCCCATTATAAAAATAAATTCCTTTTAAAAACCCGTGAAACAAAGACAGTGAAAGAGAGAGAAATTCTTACAAAATTCGTTCAGGGGCTGTGATGCAACCTGGATTGACCATATCTAGACCCACAGCTGGATGAGACATAAGGGTGGACATTCTCGGGGCTGAGAGTTTTGGTGAGGTTGGGGGAGCAAACGCAGAGCCTTTAAAGTAATACTGCCTGTTACCCATCCCATGGGTCCCAAATCTCCAGGTTCAAGGGCATCTTCCTACCTCGAAAACATGCATGAGAAACCCAGAAGGTGGTACACCGTGTGATCGGGACAGGTTTGTAAAACGCACCTCATTTCTCATCTCCTTGTGCTCGGGTTCGCCATTCCAGCCGCTTTACTAGCAATCTCCCTCCTTGGAGAATCAGCACCTTTAACCTCCCGTTCCGTACAGCTTGCAATTTGTCCTGAGGATGAACGGGAAGAGGGGGAGCCAATGAGAGACTAGCTCTAGGTGTTGGGACAGGCACAGGTCACTCTATTTTCCCATCAGGAAGAAGAATTAACCACAGGCTCAGCCTGCCGCCCGGAAGCAGAATAGGGCCTGAGGCGATCCTGCGCTTTTGTGGCCAGCTCCCAGAAAAGCGAGTTGAAAAATGGAGCTCAGGGGCACTGCAATTCACAAACCTGCAGAGTTATAAATGATAACTCTCGTCCACAAATATATTGAGGGAAAGCAACGAAGAGGATCTGAAAGCAAGGCAGAATTGCAGGAAACAGATTTCAGGAGGTCGATTCGAATCGCCTTTAAAGCACATGAAAAGTGGCAAAACGTCGACAATGATGCCCTTGGCCAAAAAGGGCGTATGCGTTTTTTCCTGAATATATTCAGGAAAAAACGCATACGCCCTTTTTGGCCAACCAAGCAACCTGGAAAGGCAAATCAGCGCTACAAAGAAGTCTCGCTTCCCATCGGTCAAAAGGGCCATGCGGAAAAAAGTGTCAAAACCAGAAATGCAGAACAGGCCATGGAGAAATGGGAGCCTTGCTACGCTGATGGGCGGGATGTAAATTGCCAACAGCCACTCTGGAGAAGTGTACGGTGTGTCCTGAAACATCAAAAAAACACAGCTTAGAGCGCATAGGGCACTTCCACTCATGGGCGTATAAATTGGGAAAACTAAAAATCAGCAAGACACAGGCACCCCAAAGGTTGGGGCTGCTCTGTTGACAAGAACCTCCACTTCGTGACACCTTAAATATCCCAGGAAAGAGAAAAATGGATAAAGAAGTGGTGGTCCTTATGTACAATGGAATATCACTCAGCCATGAAATCAATGTCATAAGGCTAGTAGCAGCATGATGAGTGGCTTTAGCTTCGACGATTCTAAGTGAAATAAGTCACACAGAAAAACACACTTATTATAAGGAATCACTTATAGAGGGAATGTAAAAACCGCTACACTTGAACTGAATTACAAAACAGAACAGAGTCACACGTTTACAAAACACACTATGGCTGCTTAACGGGAAAGGTGGGGTGGGGTGATGCATAAAGCAAGGGTTTCAAATGAGCTCAGATACCGTTCCATAAACCCAATATGTAATAGAAAGACCTACTCCTTGCTCAGTGAACTGGACTCAGCACCCCCTATTCACCGCACAAGAATATATCTGACTAGTAAGAATCTTAAAACCTATGTATTGATATCTCTCTGGAAGTGAGTCAAGTGGGTGTAAAGCGGCAGAAACACAGCCGTGAAAAGCAGCTAAACCCCATTATAAAAATAAATTCCTTTTAAAAACCCGTGAAACAAAGACAGTGAAAGAGAGAGAAATTCTTACAAAATTCGTTCAGGGGCTGTGATGCAACCTGGATTGACCATATCTAGACCCACAGCTGGAGGAGACATAAGGGTGGACACTCTCGGGGCTGAGAGGTTTGGTGAGGTTGGGGGAGCAAACGCAGAGCCTTTAAAGTAATACTGCCTGTTACCCATCCCATGGGTCCCAAATCTCCAGGTTCAAGGGCATCTTCCTACCTCGAAAACATGCATGAGAAACCCAGAAGGTGGTACACCGTGTGATCGGGACAGGTTTGTAAAACGCACCTCATTTCTCATCTCCTTGTGCTCGGGTTCGCCATTCCAGCCGCTTTACTAGCAATCTCCCTCCTTGGAGAATCAGCACCTTTAACCTCCCGTTCCGTACAGCTTGCAATTTGTCCTGAGGATGAACGGGAAGAGGGGGAGCCAATGAGAGACTAGCTCTAGGTGTTGGGACAGGCACAGGTCACTCTATTTTCCCATCAGGAAGAAGAATTAACCACAGGCTCAGCCTGCCGCCCGGAAGCAGAACAGGGCCTGAGGCGATCCTGCGCTTTTGTGGCCAGCTCCCAGAAAAGCGAGTTGAAAAATGGAGCTCAGGGGCACTGCAATTCACAAACCTGCAGAGTTATAAATGATAACTCTCGTCCACAAATATATTGAGGGAAGGCAACGAAGAGGATCTGAAAGCAAGGCAGAATTGCAGGAAACAGATTTCAGGAGGTCGATTCGAATCGCCTTTAAAGCACATGAAAAGCGGCAAAACGTCGACAATGATGCCCTTGGCCAAAAAGGGCGTATGCATTTTTTCCTGAATATATTCAGTAAAAAACGCATACGCCCTTTTCGGCCAACCAAGCAACCTGGAAAGGCAAATCAGCGCTACAAAGAAGTCTCGCTTCCCATCGGTCAAAAGGGCCATGCGGAAAAAAGTGTCAAAACCAGAAATGCAGAACAGGCCATGGAGAAATGGGAGCCTTGCTACGCTGATGGGCGGGATGTAAATTGCCAACAGCCACTCTGGAGAAGTGTACGGTGTGTCCTGAAACATCAAAAAAACACAGCTTAGAGCGCATAGGGCACTTCCACTCATGGGCGTATAAATTGGGAAAACTAAAAATCAGCAAGACACAGGCACCCCAAAGTTTGGGGCTGCTCTGTTGACAAGAACCTCCACTTCGTGACACCTTAAATATCCCAGGAAAGAGAAAAATGGATAAAGAAGTGGTGGTCCTTATGTACAATGGAATATCACTCAGCCATGAAATCAATGTCATAAGGCTAGTAGCAGCATGATGAGTGGCTTTAGCTTCGACGATTCTAAGTGAAATAAGTCACACAGAAAAACACACTTATTATAAGCTATCACTTATAGAGGGAATGTAAAAACCGCTACACTTGAACTGAATTACACAACAGAACAGAGTCACACGTTTACAAAACACACTATGGCTGCTTAACGGGAAAGGTGGGGTGGGGTGATGCATAAAGCAAGGGTTTCAAATGAGCTCAGATATCGTTCCATAAACCCAATATGTAATAGAAAGACCTACTCCTTGCTCAGTGAACTGGACTCAGCACCCCCTATTCACCGCACAAGAATATATCTGACTAGTAAGAATCTTAAAACCTATGTATTGATATCTCTCTGGAAGTGAGTCAAGTGGGTGTAAAGCGGCAGAAACACAGCCGTGAAAAGCAGCTAAACCCCATTATAAAAATAAATTCCTTTTAAAAACCCGTTAAACAAAGACAGTGAAAGAGAGAGAAATTCTTACAAAATTCGTTCAGGGGCTGTGATGCAACCTGGATTGACCATATCTAGACCCACAGCTGGAGGAGACATAAGGGTGGACATTCTCGGGGCTGAGAGGTTTGGTGAGGTTGGGGGAGCAAACGCAGAGCCTTTAAAGTAATACTGCCTGTTACCCATCCCATGGGTCCCAAATCTCCAGGTTCAAGGGCATCTTCCTACCTCGAAAACATGCATGAGAAACCCAGAAGGTGGTACACCGTGTGATCGGGACAGGTTTGTAAAACGCACCTCATTTCTCATCTCCTTGTGCTCGGGTTCGCCATTCCAGCCGCTTTACTAGCAATCTCCCTCCTTGGAGAATCAGCACCTTTAACCTCCCGTTCCGTACAGCTTGCAATTTGTCCTGAGGATGAACGGGAAGAGGGGGAGCCAATGAGAGACTAGCTCTAGGTGTTGGGACAGGCACAGGTCACTCTATTTTCCCATCAGAAAGAAGAATTAACCACAGGCTCAGCCTGCCGCCCAGAAGCAGAATAGGGCCTGAGGCGATCCTGCGCTTTTGTGGCCAGCTCCCAGAAAAGCGAGTTGAAAAATGGAGCTCAGGGGCACTGCAATTCACAAACCTGCAGAGTTATAAATGATAACTCTCGTCCACAAATATATTGAGGGAAGGCAACGAAGAGGATCTGAAAGCAAGGCAGAATTGCAGGAAACAGATTTCAGGAGGTCGATTCGAATCGCCTTTAAAGCACATGAAAAGTGGCAAAACGTCGACAATGATGCCCTTGGCCAAAAAGGGCGTATGCGTTTTTTCCTGAATATATTCAGGAAAAAACGCATACGCCCTTTTTGGCCAACCAAGCAACCTGGAAAGGCAAATCAGCGCTACAAAGAAGTCTCGCTTCCCATCAGTCAAAAGGGCCATGCGGAAAAAAGTGTCAAAACCAGAAATGCAGAACAGGCCATGGAGAAATGGGAGCCTTGCTACGCTGATGGGCGGGATGTAAATTGGCAACAGCCACTCTGGAGAAGTGTACGGTGTGTCCTGAAACATCGAAAAAACACAGCTTAGAGCGCATAGGGCACTTCCACTCATGGGCGTATAAATTGGGAAAACTAAAAATCAGCAAGACACAGGCACCCGAAAGTTTAGGGCTGCTCTGTTGACAAGAACCTCCACTTCATGACACCTTAAATATCCCAGGAAAGAGAAAAATGGATAAAGAAGTGGTGGTCCTTATGTACAATGGAATATCACTCAGCCATGAAATCAATGTCATAAGGCTAGTAGCAGCATGATGAGTGGCTTTAGCTACGACGATTCTAAGTGAAATAAGTCACACAGAAAAAGACACTTATCATAAGCTATCACTTATAGAGGGAATGTAAAAACCGCTACACTTGAACTGAATTACAAAACAGAACAGAGTCACACGTTTAGAAAACACACTATGGCTGCTTAACGGGAAAGGTGGGGTGGGGTGATGCATAAAACAAGGGTTTCAAATGAGCTCAGATACCGTTCCATAAACCCAATATGTAATAGAAAGACCTACTCCTTGCTCAGTGAACTGGACTCAGCACCCCCTATTCACCGCACAAGAATATATCTGACTAGTAAGAATCTTAAAACCTATGTATTGATATCTCTCTGGAAGTGAGTCAAGTGGGTGTAAAGCGGCAGAAACACAGCCGTGAAAAGCAGCTAAACCCCATTATAAAAATAAATTCCTTTTAAAAACCCGTGAAACAAAGACAGTGAAAGAGAGAGAAATTCTTACAAAATTCGTTCAGGGGCTGTGATGCAACCTGGATTGACCATATCTAGACCCACAGCTGGAGGAGACATAAGGGTGGACATTCTCGGGGCTGAGAGGTTTGGTGAGGTTGGGGGAGCAAACGCAGAGTCTTTAAAGTAATACTGCCTGTTACCCATCCCATGGGTCCCAAATCTCCAGGTTCAAGGGCATCTTCCTACCTCGAAAACATGCATGAGAAACCCAGAAGGTGGTACACCGTGTGATCGGGAAAGGTTTCTAAAACGCACCTCATTTCTCATCTCCTTGTGCTCGGGTTCGCCATTCCAGCCGCTTTACTAGCAATCTCCCTCCTTGGAGAATCAGCACCTTTAACCTCCCATTCCGTACAGCTTGCAATTTGTCCTGAGGATGAACGGGAAGAGGGGGAGCCAATGAGAGACTAGCTCTAGGTGTTGGGACAGGCACAGGTCACTCTATTTTCCCATCAGGAAGAAGAATTAACCACAGGCTCAGCCTGCCGCCCGGAAGCAGAATAGGGCCTGAGGCAATCCTGCGCTTTTGTGGCCAGCTCCCAAAAAAGCGAGTTGAAAAATGGAGCTCAGGGGCACTGCAATTCACAAACCTGCAGAGTTATAAATGATAACTCTCGTCCACAAATATATTGAGGGAAGGCAACGAAGAGTATCTGAAAGCAAGGCAGAATTGCAGGAAACAGATTTCAGGAGGTCGATTCGAATCGCCTTTAAAGCACATGAAAAGCGGCAAAACGTCGACAATGATGCCCTTGGCCAAAAAGGGCGTATGCGTTTTTTCCTGAATATATTCAGGAAAAAACGCATACGCCCTTTTTGGCCAACCAAGCAACCTGGAAAGGCAAATCAGCGCTACAAAGAAGTCTCGCTTCCCATCGGTCAAAAGGGCCATGCGGAAAAAAGTGTCAAAACCAGAAATGCAGAATAGGCCATGGAGAAATGGGAGCCTTGCTACGCTGATGGGCGGGATGTAAATTGCCAACAGCCACTCTGGAGAAGTGTACGGTGTGTCCTGAAACATCGAAAAAACACAGCTTAGAGCGCATAGGGCACTTCCACTCATGGGCGTATAAATTGGGAAAACTAAAAATCAGCAAGACACAGGCACCCGAAAGTTTAGGGCTGCTCTGTTGACAAGAACCTCCACTTCATGACACCTTAAATATCCCAGGAAAGAGAAAAATGGATAAAGAAGTGGTGGTCCTTATGTACAATGGAATATCACTCAGCCATGAAATCAATGTCATAAGGCTAGTAGCAGCATGATGAGTGGCTTTAGCTACGACGATTCTAAGTGAAATAAGTCACACAGAAAAAGACACTTATCATAAGCTATCAATTATAGAGGGAATGTAAAAACCGCTACACTTGAACTGAATTACAAAACAGAACAGAGTCACAGGTTTACAAAACAGAACAGAGTCACAAGTTTACAAAACACACTATGGCTGCTTAACGGGAAAGGTGGGGTGGGGTGATGCATAAAACAAGGGTTTCAAATGAGCTCAGATACCGTTCCATAAACCCAATATGTAATAGAAAGACCTACTCCTTGCTCAGTGAACTGGACTCAACACCCCCTATTCACCGCACAAGAATATATCTGACTAGTAAGAATCTTAAAACCTATGTATTGATATCTCTCTGGAAGTGAGTCAAGTGGGTGTAAAGCGGCAGAAACACAGCCGTGAAAAACAGCTAAACCCCATTATAAAAATAAATTACTTTTAAAAACCCGTGAAACAAAGACAGTGAAAGAGAGAGAAATTCTTACAAAATTCGTTCAGGGGCTGTGATGCAACCTGGATTGACCATATCTAGACCCACAGCTGGATGAGACATAAGGATGGAGATTCTCGGGGCTGAGAGATTTGGTGAGGTTGGGGGAGCAAACGCAGAGCCTTTAAAGTAATACTGCCTGTTACCCATCCCATGGGTCCCAAATCTCCAGGTTCAAGGGCATCTTCCTACCTCGAAAACATGCATGAGAAACCCAGAAGGTGGTACACCGTGTGATCGGGACAGGTTTGTAAAACGCACCTCATTTCTCATCTCCTTGTGCTCGGGTTCGCCATTCCAGCCGCTTTACTAGCAATCTCCCTCCTTGGAGAATCAGCACCTTTAACCTCCCGTTCCGTACAGCTTGCAATTTGTCCTGAGGATGAACGGGAAGAGGGGGAGCCAATGAGAGACTAGCTCTAGGTGTTGGGACAGGCACAGGTCACTCTATTTTCCCATCAGGAAGAAGAATTAACCACAGGCTCAGCCTGCCGCCCAGAAGCAGAATAGGGCCTGAGGCGATCCTGCGCTTTTGTGGCCAGCTCCCAGAAAAGCGAGTTGAAAAATGGAGCTCAGGGGCACTGCAATTCACAAACCTGCAGAGTTATAAATGATAACTCTCGTCCACAAATATATTGAGGGAAGGCAACGAAGAGGATCTGAAAGCAAGGCAGAATTGCAGGAAACAGATTTCAGGAGGTCGATTCGAATCGCCTTTAAAGCACATGAAAAGCGGCAAAACGTCGACAATGATGCCCTTGGCCAAAAAGGGCGTATGCATTTTTTCCTGAATATATTCAGTAAAAAACGCATACGCCCTTTTCGGCCAACCAAGCAACCTGGAAAGGCAAATCAGCGCTACAAAGAAGTCTCGCTTCCCATCGGTCAAAAGGGCCATGCGGAAAAAAGTGTCAAAACCAGAAATGCAGAACAGGCCATGGAGAAATGGGAGCCTTGCTACGCTGATGGGCGGGATGTAAATTGCCAACAGCCACTCTGGAGAAGTGTACGGTGTGTCCTGAAACATCAAAAAAACACAGCTTAGAGCGCATAGGGCACTTCCACTCATGGGCGTATAAATTGGGAAAACTAAAAATCAGCAAGACACAGGCACCCCAAAGTTTGGGGCTGCTCTGTTGACAAGAACCTCCACTTCGTGACACCTTAAATATCCCAGGAAAGAGAAAAATGGATAAAGAAGTGGTGGTCCTTATGTACAATGGAATATCACTCAGCCATGAAATCAATGTCATAAGGCTAGTAGCAGCATGATGAGTGGCTTTAGCTTCGACGATTCTAAGTGAAATAAGTCACACAGAAAAACACACTTATTATAAGCTATCACTTATAGAGGGAATGTAAAAACCGCTACACTTGAACTGAATTACACAACAGAACAGAGTCACACGTTTACAAAACACACTATGGCTGCTTAACGGGAAAGGTGGGGTGGGGTGATGCATAAAGCAAGGGTTTCAAATGAGCTCAGATACCGTTCCATAAACCCAATATGTAATAGAAAGACCTACTCCTTGCTCAGTGAACTGGACTCAGCACCCCCTATTCACCGCACAAGAATATATCTGACTAGTAAGAATCTTAAAACCTATGTATTGATATCTCTCTGGAAGTGAGTCAAGTGGGTGTAAAGCGGCAGAAACACAGCCGTGAAAAGCAGCTAAACCCCATTATAAAAATAAATTCCTTTTAAAAACCCGTTAAACAAAGACAGTGAAAGAGAGAGAAATTCTTACAAAATTCGTTCAGGGGCTGTGATGCAACCTGGATTGACCATATCTAGACCCACAGCTGGAGGAGACATAAGGGTGGACATTCTCGGGGCTGAGAGGTTTGGTGAGGTTGGGGGAGCAAACGCAGAGCCTTTAAAGTAATACTGCCTGTTACCCATCCCATGGGTCCCAAATCTCCAGGTTCAAGGGCATCTTCCTACCTCGAAAACATGCATGAGAAACCCAGAAGGTGGTACACCGTGTGATCGGGACAGGTTTGTAAAACGCACCTCATTTCTCATCTCCTTGTGCTCGGGTTCGCCATTCCAGCCGCTTT
This sequence comes from Balaenoptera ricei, assembly GCF_028023285.1. Taxonomy (NCBI): domain Eukaryota; kingdom Metazoa; phylum Chordata; class Mammalia; order Artiodactyla; family Balaenopteridae; genus Balaenoptera; species Balaenoptera ricei. Next base: position 37,708 of record NW_026777612.1, read on the forward strand.
ACTAGCAATCTCCCTCCTTGGAGAATCAGCACCTTTAACCTCCCGTTCCGTACAGCTTGCAATTTGTCCTGAGGATGAACGGGAAGAGGGGGAGCCAATGAGAGACTAGCTCTAGGTGTTGGGACAGGCACAGGTCACTCTATTTTCCCATCAGGAAGAAGAATTAACCACAGGCTCAGCCTGCCGCCCGGAAGCAGAATAGGGCCTGAGGCAATCCTGCGCTTTTGTGGCCAGCTCCCAGAAAAGCGAGTTGAAAAATGGAGCTCAGGGGCACTGCAATTCACAAACCTGCAGAGTTATAAATGATAACTCTCGTCCACAAATATATTGAGGGAAGGCAACGAAGAGGATCTGAAAGCAAGGCAGAATTGCAGGAAACAGATTTCAGGAGGTCGATTCGAATCGCCTTTAAAGCACATGAAAAGCGGCAAAACGTCGACAATGATGCCCTTGGCCAAAAAGGGCGTATGCGTTTTTTCCTGAATATATTCAGGAAAAAACGCATATGCCCTTTTTGGCCAACCAAGCAACCTGGAAAGGCAAATCAGCGCTACAAAGAAGTCTCGCTTCCCATCGGTCAAAAGGGCCATGCGGAAAAAAGTGTCAAAACCAGAAATGCAGAATAGGCCATGGAGAAATGGGAGCCTTGCTACGCTGATGGGCGGGATGTAAATTGCCAACAGCCACTCTGGAGAAGTGTACGGTGTGTCCTGAAACATCGAAAAAACACAGCTTAGAGCGCATAGGGCACTTCCACTCATGGGCGTATAAATGGGAAAACTAAAAATCAGCAAGACACAGGCACCCGAAAGTTTAGGGCTGCTCTGTTGACAAGAACCTCCACTTCATGACACCTTAAATATCCCAGGAAAGAGAAAAATGGATAAAGAAGTGGTGGTCCTTATGTACAATGGAATATCACTCAGCCATGAAATCAATGTCATAAGGCTAGTAGCAGCATGATGAGTGGCTTTAGCTACGACGATTCTAAGTGAAATAAGTCACACAGAAAAAGACACTTATCATAAGCTATCACTTATAGAGGGAATGTAAAAACCGCTACACTTGAACTGAATTACAAAACAGAACAGAGTCACAGGTTTACAAAACAGAACAGAGTCACAAGTTTACAAAACACACTATCGCTGCTTAACGGGAAAGGTGGGGTGGGGTGATGCATAAAACAAGGGTTTCAAATGAGCTCAGATACCGTTCCATAAACCCAATATGTAATAGAAAGACCTACTCCTTGCTCAGTGAACTGGACTCAACACCCCCTATTCACCGCACAAGAATATATCTGACTAGTAAGAATCTTAAAACCTATGTATTGATATCTCTCTGGAAGTGAGTCAAGTGGGTGTAAAGCGGCAGAAACACAGCCGTGAAAAACAGCTAAACCCCATTATAAAAATAAATTCCTTTTAAAAACCCGTGAAACAAAGACAGTGAAAGAGAGAGAAATTCTTACAAAATTCGTTCAGGGGCTGTGATGCAACCTGGATTGACCATATCTAGACCCACAGCTGGATGAGACATAAGGGTGGACATTCTCGGGGCTGAGAGTTTTGGTGAGGTTGGGGGAGCAAACGCAGAGCCTTTAAAGTAATACTGCCTGTTACCCATCCCATGGGTCCCAAATCTCCAGGTTCAAGGGCATCTTCCTACCTCGAAAACATGCATGAGAAACCCAGAAGGTGGTACACCGTGTGATCGGGACAGGTTTGTAAAACGCACCTCATTTCTCATCTCCTTGTGCTCGGGTTCGCCATTCCAGCCGCTTTACTAGCAATCTCCCTCCTTGGAGAATCAGCACCTTTAACCTCCCGTTCCGTACAGCTTGCAATTTGTCCTGAGGATGAACGGGAAGAGGGGGAGCCAATGAGAGACTAGCTCTAGGTGTTGGGACAGGCACAGGTCACTCTATTTTCCCATCAGGAAGAAGAATTAACCACAGGCTCAGCCTGCCGCCCGGAAGCAGAATAGGGCCTGAGGCGATCCTGCGCTTTTGTGGCCAGCTCCCAGAAAAGCGAGTTGAAAAATGGAGCTCAGGGGCACTGCAATTCACAAACCTGCAGAGTTATAAATGATAACTCTCGTCCACAAATATATTGAGGGAAGGCAACGAAGAGGATCTGAAAGCAAGGCAGAATTGCAGGAAACAGATTTCAGGAGGTCGATTCGAATCGCCTTTAAAGCACATGAAAAGCGGCAAAACGTCGACAATGATGCCCTTGGCCAAAAAGGGCGTATGCGTTTTTTCCTGAATATATTCAGGAAAAAACGCATACGCCCTTTTTGGCCAACCAAGCAACCTGGAAAGGCAAATCAGCGCTACAAAGAAGTCTCGCTTCCCATCGGTCAAAAGGGCCATGCGGAAAAAAGTGTCAAAACCAGAAATGCAGGATAGGCCATGGAGAAATGGGAGCCTTGCTACGCTGATGGGCGGGATGTAAATTGCCAACAGCCACTCTGGAGAAGTGTACGGTGTGTCCTGAAACATCGAAAAAACACAGCTTAGAGCGCATAGGGCACTTCCACTCATGGGCGTATAAATGGGAAAACTAAAAATCAGCAAGACACAGGCACCCGAAAGTTTAGGGCTGCTCTGTTGACAAGAACCTCCACTTCATGACACCTTAAATATCCCAGGAAAGAGAAAAATGGATAAAGAAGTGGTGGTCCTTATGTACAATGGAATATCACTCAGCCATGAAATCAATGTCATAAGGCTAGTAGCAGCATGATGAGTGGCTTTAGCTACGACGATTCTAAGTGAAATAAGTCACACAGAAAAAGACACTTATCATAAGCTATCACTTATAGAGGGAATGTAAAAACCGCTACACTTGAACTGAATTACAAAACAGAACAGAGTCACAGGTTTACAAAACAGAACAGAGTCACAAGTTTACAAAACACACTATGGCTGCTTAACGGGAAAGGTGGGGTGGGGTGATGCATAAAACAAGGGTTTCAAATGAGCTCAGATACCGTTCCATAAACCCAATATGTAATAGAAAGACCTACTCCTTGCTCAGTGAACTGGACTCAACACCCCCTATTCACCGCACAAGAATATATCTGACTAGTAAGAATCTTAAAACCTATGTATTGATATCTCTCTGGAAGTGAGTCAAGTGGGTGTAAAGCGGCAGAAACACAGCCGTGAAAAACAGCTAAACCCCATTATAAAAATAAATTACTTTTAAAAACCCGTGAAACAAAGACAGTGAAAGAGAGAGAAATTCTTACAAAATTCGTTCAGGGGCTGTGATGCAACCTGGATTGACCATATCTAGACCCACAGCTGGATGAGACATAAGGATGGAGATTCTCGGGGCTGAGAGATTTGGTGAGGTTGGGGGAGCAAACGCAGAGCCTTTAAAGTAATACTGCCTGTTACCCATCCCATGGGTCCCAAATCTCCAGGTTCAAGGGCATCTTCCTACCTCGAAAACATGCATGAGAAACCCAGAAGGTGGTACACCGTGTGATCGGGACAGGTTTGTAAAACGCACCTCATTTCTCATCTCCTTGTGCTCGGGTTCGCCATTCCAGCCGCTTTACTAGCAATCTCCCTCCTTGGAGAATCAGCACCTTTAACCTCCCGTTCCGTACAGCTTGCAATTTGTCCTGAGGATGAACGGGAAGAGGGGGAGCCAATGAGAGACTAGCTCTAGGTGTTGGGACAGGCACAGGTCACTCTATTTTCCCATCAGGAAGAAGAATTAACCACAGGCTCAGCCTGCCGCCCGGAAGCAGAATAGGGCCTGAGGCGATCCTGCGCTTTTGTGGCCAGCTCCCAGAAAAGCGAGTTGAAAAATGGAGCTCAGGGGCACTGCAATTCACAAACCTGCAGAGTTATAAATGATAACTCTCGTCCACAAATATATTGAGGGAAGGCAACGAAGAGGATCTGAAAGCAAGGCAGAATTGCAGGAAACAGATTTCAGGAGGTCGATTCGAATCGCCTTTAAAGCACATGAAAAGCGGCAAAACGTCGACAATGATGCCATTGGCCAAAAAGGGCGTATGCATTTTTTCCTGAATATATTCAGTAAAAAAAGCATACGCCCTTTTCGGCCAACCAAGCAACCTGGAAAGGCAAATCAGCGCTACAAAGAAGTCTCGCTTCCCATCGGTCAAAAGGGCCATGCGGAAAAAAGTGTCAAAACCAGAAATGCAGAACAGGCCATGGAGAAATGGGAGCCTTGCTACGCTGATGGGCGGGATGTAAATTGCCAACAGCCACTCTGGAGAAGTGTACGGTGTGTCCTGAAACATCAAAAAAACACAGCTTAGAGCGCATAGGGCACTTCCACTCATGGGCGTATAAATTGGGAAAACTAAAAATCAGCAAGACACAGGCACCCCAAAGTTTGGGGCTGCTCTGTTGACAAGAACCTCCACTTCGTGACACCTTAAATATCCCAGGAAAGAGAAAAATGGATAAAGAAGTGGTGGTCCTTATGTACAATGGAATATCACTCAGCCATGAAATCAATGTCATAAGGCTAGTAGCAGCATGATGAGTGGCTTTAGCTTCGACGATTCTAAGTGAAATAAGTCACACAGAAAAACACACTTATTATAAGCTATCACTTATAGAGGGAATGTAAAAACCGCTACACTTGAACTGAATTACACAACAGAACAGAGTCACACGTTTACAAAACACACTATGGCTGCTTAACGGGAAAGGTGGGGTGGGGTGATGCATAAAGCAAGGGTTTCAAATGAGCTCAGATACCGTTCCATAAACCCAATATGTAATAGAAAGACCTACTCCTTGCTCAGTGAACTGGACTCAGCACCCCCTATTCACCGCACAAGAATATATCTGACTAGTAAGAATCTTAAAACCTATGTATTGATATCTCTCTGGAAGTGAGTCAAGTGGGTGTAAAGCGGCAGAAACACAGCCGTGAAAAACAGCTAAACCCCATTATAAAAATAAATTCCTTTTAAAAACCCGTGAAACAAAGACAGTGAAAGAGAGAGAAATTCTTACAAAATTCGTTCAGGGGCTGTGATGCAACCTGGATTGACCATATCTAGACCCACAGCTGGAGGAGACATAAGGGTGGACATTCTCGGGGCTGAGAGGTTTGGTGAGGTTGGGGGAGCAAACGCAGAGCCTTTAAAGTAATACTGCCTGTTACCCATCCCATGGGTCCCAAATCTCCAGGTTCAAGGGCATCTTCCTACCTCGAAAACATGCATGAGAAACCCAGAAGGTGGTACACCGTGTGATCGGGACAGGTTTGTAAAACGCACCTCATTTCTCATCTCCTTGTGCTCGGGTTCGCCATTCCAGCCGCTTTACTAGCAATCTCCCTCCTTGGAGAATCAGCACCTTTAACCTCCCGTTCCGTACAGCTTGCAATTTGTCCTGAGGATGAACGGGAAGAGGGGGAGCCAATGAGAGACTAGCTCTAGGTGTTGGGACAGGCACAGGTCACTCTATTTTCCCATCAGGAAGAAGAATTAACCACAGGCTCAGCCTGCCGCCCAGAAGCAGAATAGGGCCTGAGGCGATCCTGCGCTTTTGTGGCCAGCTCCCAGAAAAGCGAGTTGAAAAATGGAGCTCAGGGGCACTGCAATTCACAAACCTGCAGAGTTATAAATGATAACTCTCGTCCACAAATATATTGAGGGAAGGCAACGAAGAGGATCTGAAAGCAAGGCAGAATTGCAGGAAACAGATTTCAGGAGGTCGATTCGAATCGCCTTTAAAGCACATGAAAAGCGGCAAAACGTCGACAATGATGCCATTGGCCAAAAAGGGCGTATGCATTTTTTCCTGAATATATTCAGTAAAAAAAGCATACGCCCTTTTCGGCCAACCAAGCAACCTGGAAAGGCAAATCAGCGCTACAAAGAAGTCTCGCTTCCCATCGGTCAAAAGGGCCATGCGGAAAAAAGTGTCAAAACCAGAAATGCAGAACAGGCCATGGAGAAATGGGAGCCTTGCTACGCTGATGGGCGGGATGTAAATTGCCAACAGCCACTCTGGAGAAGTGTACGGTGTGTCCTGAAACATCAAAAAAACACAGCTTAGAGCGCATAGGGCACTTCCACTCATGGGCGTATAAATTGGGAAAACTAAAAATCAGCAAGACACAGGCACCCCAAAGTTTGGGGCTGCTCTGTTGACAAGAACCTCCACTTCGTGACACCTTAAATATCCCAGGAAAGAGAAAAATGGATAAAGAAGTGGTGGTCCTTATGTACAATGGAATATCACTCAGCCATGAAATCAATGTCATAAGGCTAGTAGCAGCATGATGAGTGGCTTTAGCTTCGACGATTCTAAGTGAAATAAGTCACACAGAAAAACACACTTATTATAAGCTATCACTTATAGAGGGAATGTAAAAACCGCTACACTTGAACTGAATTACACAACAGAACAGAGTCACACGTTTACAAAACACACTATGGCTGCTTAACGGGAAAGGTGGGGTGGGGTGATGCATAAAGCAAGGGTTTCAAATGAGCTCAGATACCGTTCCATAAACCCAATATGTAATAGAAAGACCTACTCCTTGCTCAGTGAACTGGACTCAGCACCCCCTATTCACCGCACAAGAATATATCTGACTAGTAAGAATCTTAAAACCTATGTATTGATATCTCTCTGGAAGTGAGTCAAGTGGGTGTAAAGCGGCAGAAACACAGCCGTGAAAAACAGCTAAACCCCATTATAAAAATAAATTCCTTTTAAAAACCCGTGAAACAAAGACAGTGAAAGAGAGAGAAATTCTTACAAAATTCGTTCAGGGGCTGTGATGCAACCTGGATTGACCATATCTAGACCCACAGCTGGAGGAGACATAAGGGTGGACATTCTCGGGGCTGAGAGGTTTGGTGAGGTTGGGGGAGCAAACGCAGAGCCTTTAAAGTAATACTGCCTGTTACCCATCCCATGGGTCCCAAATCTCCAGGTTCAAGGGCATCTTCCTACCTCGAAAACATGCATGAGAAACCCAGAAGGTGGTACACCGTGTGATCGGGACAGGTTTGTAAAACGCACCTCATTTCTCATCTCCTTGTGCTCGGGTTCGCCATTCCAGCCGCTTTACTAGCAATCTCCCTCCTTGGAGAATCAGCACCTTTAACCTCCCGTTCCGTACAGCTTGCAATTTGTCCTGAGGATGAACGGGAAGAGGGGGAGCCAATGAGAGACTAGCTCTAGGTGTTGGGACAGGCACAGGTCACTCTATTTTCCCATCAGGAAGAAGAATTAACCACAGGCTCAGCCTGCCGCCCAGAAGCAGAATAGGGCCTGAGGCGATCCTGCGCTTTTGTGGCCAGCTCCCAGAAAAGCGAGTTGAAAAATGGAGCTCAGGGGCACTGCAATTCACAAACCTGCAGAGTTATAAATGATAACTCTCGTCCACAAATATATTGAGGGAAGGCAACGAAGAGGATCTGAAAGCAAGGCAGAATTGCAGGAAACAGATTTCAGGAGGTCGATTCGAATCGCCTTTAAAGCACATGAAAAGCGGCAAAACGTCGACAATGATGCCATTGGCCAAAAAGGGCGTATGCATTTTTTCCTGAATATATTCAGTAAAAAAAGCATACGCCCTTTTCGGCCAACCAAGCAACCTGGAAAGGCAAATCAGCGCTACAAAGAAGTCTCGCTTCCCATCGGTCAAAAGGGCCATGCGGAAAAAAGTGTCAAAACCAGAAATGCAGAACAGGCCATGGAGAAATGGGAGCCTTGCTACGCTGATGGGCGGGATGTAAATTGCCAACAGCCACTCTGGAGAAGTGTACGGTGTGTCCTGAAACATCAAAAAAACACAGCTTAGAGCGCATAGGGCACTTCCACTCATGGGCGTATAAATTGGGAAAACTAAAAATCAGCAAGACACAGGCACCCCAAAGTTTGGGGCTGCTCTGTTGACAAGAACCTCCACTTCGTGACACCTTAAATATCCCAGGAAAGAGAAAAATGGATAAAGAAGTGGTGGTCCTTATGTACAATGGAATATCACTCAGCCATGAAATCAATGTCATAAGGCTAGTAGCAGCATGATGAGTGGCTTTAGCTTCGACGATTCTAAGTGAAATAAGTCACACAGAAAAACACACTTATTATAAGCTATCACTTATAGAGGGAATGTAAAAACCGCTACACTTGAACTGAATTACACAACAGAACAGAGTCACACGTTTACAAAACACACTATGGCTGCTTAACGGGAAAGGTGGGGTGGGGTGATGCATAAAGCAAGGGTTTCAAATGAGCTCAGATACCGTTCCATAAACCCAATATGTAATAGAAAGACCTACTCCTTGCTCAGTGAACTGGACTCAGCACCCCCTATTCACCGCACAAGAATATATCTGACTAGTAAGAATCTTAAAACCTATGTATTGATATCTCTCTGGAAGTGAGTCAAGTGGGTGTAAAGCGGCAGAAACACAGCCGTGAAAAACAGCTAAACCCCATTATAAAAATAAATTCCTTTTAAAAACCCGTGAAACAAAGACAGTGAAAGAGAGAGAAATTCTTACAAAATTCGTTCAGGGGCTGTGATGCAACCTGGATTGACCATATCTAGACCCACAGCTGGAGGAGACATAAGGGTGGACATTCTCGGGGCTGAGAGGTTTGGTGAGGTTGGGGGAGCAAACGCAGAGCCTTTAAAGTAATACTGCCTGTTACCCATCCCATGGGTCCCAAATCTCCAGGTTCAAGGGCATCTTCCTACCTCGAAAACATGCATGAGAAACCCAGAAGGTGGTACACCGTGTGATCGGGACAGGTTTGTAAAACGCACCTCATTTCTCATCTCCTTGTGCTCGGGTTCGCCATTCCAGCCGCTTTACTAGCAATCTCCCTCCTTGGAGAATCAGCACCTTTAACCTCCCGTTCCGTACAGCTTGCAATTTGTCCTGAGGATGAACGGGAAGAGGGGGAGCCAATGAGAGACTAGCTCTAGGTGTTGGGACAGGCACAGGTCACTCTATTTTCCCATCAGGAAGAAGAATTAACCACAGGCTCAGCCTGCCGCCCAGAAGCAGAATAGGGCCTGAGGCGATCCTGCGCTTTTGTGGCCAGCTCCCAGAAAAGCGAGTTGAAAAATGGAGCTCAGGGGCACTGCAATTCACAAACCTGCAGAGTTATAAATGATAACTCTCGTCCACAAATATATTGAGGGAAGGCAACGAAGAGGATCTGAAAGCAAGGCAGAATTGCAGGAAACAGATTTCAGGAGGTCGATTCGAATCGCCTTTAAAGCACATGAAAAGCGGCAAAACGTCGACAATGATGCCATTGGCCAAAAAGGGCGTATGCATTTTTTCCTGAATATATTCAGTAAAAAAAGCATACGCCCTTTTCGGCCAACCAAGCAACCTGGAAAGGCAAATCAGCGCTACAAAGAAGTCTCGCTTCCCATCGGTCAAAAGGGCCATGCGGAAAAAAGTGTCAAAACCAGAAATGCAGAACAGGCCATGGAGAAATGGGAGCCTTGCTACGCTGATGGGCGGGATGTAAATTGCCAACAGCCACTCTGGAGAAGTGTACGGTGTGTCCTGAAACATCAAAAAAACACAGCTTAGAGCGCATAGGGCACTTCCACTCATGGGCGTATAAATTGGGAAAACTAAAAATCAGCAAGACACAGGCACCCCAAAGTTTGGGGCTGCTCTGTTGACAAGAACCTCCACTTCGTGACACCTTAAATATCCCAGGAAAGAGAAAAATGGATAAAGAAGTGGTGGTCCTTATGTACAATGGAATATCACTCAGCCATGAAATCAATGTCATAAGGCTAGTAGCAGCATGATGAGTGGCTTTAGCTTCGACGATTCTAAGTGAAATAAGTCACACAGAAAAACACACTTATTATAAGCTATCACTTATAGAGGGAATGTAAAAACCGCTACACTTGAACTGAATTACACAACAGAACAGAGTCACACGTTTACAAAACACACTATGGCTGCTTAACGGGAAAGGTGGGGTGGGGTGATGCATAAAGCAAGGGTTTCAAATGAGCTCAGATACCGTTCCATAAACCCAATATGTAATAGAAAGACCTACTCCTTGCTCAGTGAACTGGACTCAGCACCCCCTATTCACCGCACAAGAATATATCTGACTAGTAAGAATCTTAAAACCTATGTATTGATATCTCTCTGGAAGTGAGTCAAGTGGGTGTAAAGCGGCAGAAACACAGCCGTGAAAAACAGCTAAACCCCATTATAAAAATAAATTCCTTTTAAAAACCCGTGAAACAAAGACAGTGAAAGAGAGAGAAATTCTTACAAAATTCGTTCAGGGGCTGTGATGCAACCTGGATTGACCATATCTAGACCCACAGCTGGAGGAGACATAAGGGTGGACATTCTCGGGGCTGAGAGGTTTGGTGAGGTTGGGGGAGCAAACGCAGAGCCTTTAAAGTAATACTGCCTGTTACCCATCCCATGGGTCCCAAATCTCCAGGTTCAAGGGCATCTTCCTACCTCGAAAACATGCATGAGAAACCCAGAAGGTGGTACACCGTGTGATCGGGACAGGTTTGTAAAACGCACCTCATTTCTCATCTCCTTGTGCTCGGGTTCGCCATTCCAGCCGCTTTACTAGCAATCTCCCTCCTTGGAGAATCAGCACCTTTAACCTCCCGTTCCGTACAGCTTGCAATTTGTCCTGAGGATGAACGGGAAGAGGGGGAGCCAATGAGAGACTAGCTCTAGGTGTTGGGACAGGCACAGGTCACTCTATTTTCCCATCAGGAAGAAGAATTAACCACAGGCTCAGCCTGCCGCCCAGAAGCAGAATAGGGCCTGAGGCGATCCTGCGCTTTTGTGGCCAGCTCCCAGAAAAGCGAGTTGAAAAATGGAGCTCAGGGGCACTGCAATTCACAAACCTGCAGAGTTATAAATGATAACTCTCGTCCACAAATATATTGAGGGAAGGCAACGAAGAGGATCTGAAAGCAAGGCAGAATTGCAGGAAACAGATTTCAGGAGGTCGATTCGAATCGCCTTTAAAGCACATGAAAAGCGGCAAAACGTCGACAATGATGCCATTGGCCAAAAAGGGCGTATGCATTTTTTCCTGAATATATTCAGTAAAAAAAGCATACGCCCTTTTCGGCCAACCAAGCAACCTGGAAAGGCAAATCAGCGCTACAAAGAAGTCTCGCTTCCCATCGGTCAAAAGGGCCATGCGGAAAAAAGTGTCAAAACCAGAAATGCAGAACAGGCCATGGAGAAATGGGAGCCTTGCTACGCTGATGGGCGGGATGTAAATTGCCAACAGCCACTCTGGAGAAGTGTACGGTGTGTCCTGAAACATCAAAAAAACACAGCTTAGAGCGCATAGGGCACTTCCACTCATGGGCGTATAAATTGGGAAAACTAAAAATCAGCAAGACACAGGCACCCCAAAGTTTGGGGCTGCTCTGTTGACAAGAACCTCCACTTCGTGACACCTTAAATATCCCAGGAAAGAGAAAAATGGATAAAGAAGTGGTGGTCCTTATGTACAATGGAATATCACTCAGCCATGAAATCAATGTCATAAGGCTAGTAGCAGCATGATGAGTGGCTTTAGCTTCGACGATTCTAAGTGAAATAAGTCACACAGAAAAACACACTTATTATAAGCTATCACTTATAGAGGGAATGTAAAAACCGCTACACTTGAACTGAATTACACAACAGAACAGAGTCACACGTTTACAAAACACACTATGGCTGCTTAACGGGAAAGGTGGGGTGGGGTGATGCATAAAGCAAGGGTTTCAAATGAGCTCAGATACCGTTCCATAAACCCAATATGTAATAGAAAGACCTACTCCTTGCTCAGTGAACTGGACTCAGCACCCCCTATTCACCGCACAAGAATATATCTGACTAGTAAGAATCTTAAAACCTATGTATTGATATCTCTCTGGAAGTGAGTCAAGTGGGTGTAAAGCGGCAGAAACACAGCCGTGAAAAACAGCTAAACCCCATTATAAAAATAAATTCCTTTTAAAAACCCGTGAAACAAAGACAGTGAAAGAGAGAGAAATTCTTACAAAATTCGTTCAGGGGCTGTGATGCAACCTGGATTGACCATATCTAGACCCACAGCTGGAGGAGACATAAGGGTGGACATTCTCGGGGCTGAGAGGTTTGGTGAGGTTGGGGGAGCAAACGCAGAGCCTTTAAAGTAATACTGCCTGTTACCCATCCCATGGGTCCCAAATCTCCAGGTTCAAGGGCATCTTCCTACCTCGAAAACATGCATGAGAAACCCAGAAGGTGGTACACCGTGTGATCGGGACAGGTTTGTAAAACGCACCTCATTTCTCATCTCCTTGTGCTCGGGTTCGCCATTCCAGCCGCTTTACTAGCAATCTCCCTCCTTGGAGAATCAGCACCTTTAACCTCCCGTTCCGTACAGCTTGCAATTTGTCCTGAGGATGAACGGGAAGAGGGGGAGCCAATGAGAGACTAGCTCTAGGTGTTGGGACAGGCACAGGTCACTCTATTTTCCCATCAGGAAGAAGAATTAACCACAGGCTCAGCCTGCCGCCCGGAAGCAGAATAGGGCCTGAGGCGATCCTGCGCTTTTGTGGCCAGCTCCCAGAAAAGCGAGTTGAAAAATGGAGCTCAGGGGCACTGCAATTCACAAACCTGCAGAGTTATAAATGATAACTCTCGTCCACAAATATATTGAGGGAAGGCAAGGAAGAGGATCTGAAAGCAAGGCAGAATTGCAGGAAACAGATTTCAGGAGGTCGATTCGAATCGCCTTTAAAGCACATGAAAAGCGGCAAAACGTCGACAATGATGCCCTTGGCCAAAAAGGGCGTATGCGTTTTTTCCTGAATATATTCAGTAAAAAACGCATACGCCCTTTTCGGCCAACCAAGCAACCTGGAAAGGCAAATCAGCGCTACAAAGAAGTCTCGCTTCCCATCGGTCAAAAGGGCCATGCGGAAAAAAGTGTCAAAACCAGAAGTGCAGAACAGGCCATGGAGAAATGGGAGCCTTGCTACGCTGATGGGCGGGATGTAAATTGCCAACAGCCACTCTGGAGAAGTGTACGGTGTGTCCTGAAACATCAAAAAAACACAGCTTAGAGCGCATAGGGCACTTCCACTCATGGGCGTATAAATTGGGAAAACTAAAAATCAGCAAGACACAGGCACCCCAAAGTTTGGGGCTGCTCTGTTGACAAGAACCTCCACTTCGTGACACCTTAAATATCCCAGGAAAGAGAAAAATGGATAAAGAAGTGGTGGTCCTTATGTACAATGGAATATCACTCAGCCATGAAATCAATGTCATAAGGCTAGTAGCAGCATGATGAGTGGCTTTAGCTACGACGATTCTAAGTGAAATAAGTCACACAGAAAAAGACACTTATCATAAGCTATCACTTATAGAGGGAATGTAAAAACCGCTACACTTGAACTGAATTACAAAACAGAACAGAGTCACACGTTTAGAAAACACACTATGGCTGCTTAACGGGAAAGGTGGGGTGGGGTGATGCATAAAACAAGGGTTTCAAATGAGCTCAGATACCGTTCCATAAACCCAATATGTAATAGAAAGACCTACTCCTTGCTCAGTGAACTGGACTCAGCACCCCCTATTCACCGCACAAGAATATATCTGACTAGTAAGAATCTTAAAACCTATGTATTGATATCTCTCTGGAAGTGAGTCAAGTGGCTGTAAAGCGGCAGAAACACAGCCGTGAAAAGCAGCTAAACCCCATTATAAAAATAAATTCCTTTTAAAAACCCGTGAAACAAAGACAGTGAAAGAGAGAGAAATTCTTACAAAATTCGTTCAGGGGCTGTGATGCAACCTGGATTGACCATATCTAGACCCACAGCTGGAGGAGACATAAGGGTGGACATTCTCGGGGCTGAGAGGTTTGGTGAGGTTGGGGGAGCAAACGCAGAGCCTTTAAAGTAATACTGCCTGTTACCCATCCCATGGGTCCCAAATCTCCAGGTTCAAGGGCATCTTCCTACCTCGAAAACATGCATGAGAAACCCAGATGGTGGTACACCGTGTGATCGGGACAGGTTTCTAAAACGCACCTCATTTCTCATCTCCTTGTGCTCGGGTTCGCCATTCCAGCCGCTTTACTAGCAATCTCCCTCCTTGGAGAATCAGCACCTTTAACCTCCCGTTCCGTACAGCTTGCAATTTGTCCTGAGGATGAACGGGAAGAGGGGGAGCCAATGAGAGACTAGCTCTAGGTGTTGGGACAGGCACAGGTCACTCTATTTTCCCATCAGGAAGAAGAATTAACCACAGGCTCAGCCTGCCGCCCGGAAGCAGAATAGGGCCTGAGGCGATCCTGCGCTTTTGTGGCCAGCTCCCAGAAAAGCGAGTTGAAAAATGGAGCTCAGGGGAACTGCAATTCACAAACCTGCAGAGTTATAAATGATAACTCTCGTCCACAAATATATTGAGGGAAGGCAACGAAGACGATCTGAAAGCAAGGCAGAATTGCAGGAAACAGATTTCAGGAGGTCGATTCGAATCGCCTTTAAAGCACATGAAAAGCGGCAAAACGTCGACAATGATGCCCTTGGCCAAAAAGGGCGTATGCGTTTTTTCCTGAATATATTCAGTAAAAAACGCATACGCCCTTTTCGGCCAACCAAGCAACCTGGAAAGGCAAATCAGCGCTACAAAGAAGTCTCGCTTCCCATCGGTCAAAAGGGCCATGCGGAAAAAAGTGTCAAAACCAGAAATGCAGAACAGGCCATGGAGAAATGGGAGCCTTGCTACGCTGATGGGCGGGATGTAAATTGCCAACAGCCACTCTGGAGAAGTGTATGGTGTGTCCTGAAACATCAAAAAAACACAGCTTAGAGCGCATAGGGCACTTCCACTCATGGGCGTATAAATTGGGAAAACTAAAAATCAGCAAGACACAGGCACCCCAAAGTTTGGGGCTGCTCTGTTGACAAGAACCTCCACTTCGTGACACCTTAAATATCCCAGGAAAGAGAAAAATGGATAAAGAAGTGGTGGTCCTTATGTACAATGGAATATCACTCAGCCATGAAATCAATGTCATAAGGCTAGTAGCAGCATGATGAGTGGCTTTAGCTACGACGATTCTAAGTGAAATAAGTCACACAGAAAAAGACACTTATCATAAGCTATCACTTATAGAGGGAATGTAAAAACCGCTACACTTGAACTGAATTACAAAACAGAACAGAGTCACACGTTTAGAAAACACACTATGGCTGCTTAACGGGAAAGGTGGGGTGGGGTGATGCATAAAACAAGGGTTTCAAATGAGCTCAGATACCGTTCCATAAACCCAATATGTAATAGAAAGACCTACTCCTTGCTCAGTGAACTGGACTCAGCACCCCCTATTCACCGCACAAGAATATATCTGACTAGTAAGAATCTTAAAACCTATGTATTGATATCTCTCTGGAAGTGAGTCAAGTGGCTGTAAAGCGGCAGAAACACAGCCGTGAAAAGCAGCTAAACCCCATTATAAAAATAAATTCCTTTTAAAAACCCGTGAAACAAAGACAGTGAAAGAGAGAGAAATTCTTACAAAATTCGTTCAGGGGCTGTGATGCAACCTGGATTGACCATATCTAGACCCACAGCTGGAGGAGACATAAGGGTGGACATTCTCGGGGCTGAGAGGTTTGGTGAGGTTGGGGGAGCAAACGCAGAGCCTTTAAAGTAATACTGCCTGTTACCCATCCCATGGGTCCCAAATCTCCAGGTTCAAGGGCATCTTCCTACCTCGAAAACATGCATGAGAAACCCAGATGGTGGTACACCGTGTGATCGGGACAGGTTTCTAAAACGCACCTCATTTCTCATCTCCTTGTGCTCGGGTTCGCCATTCCAGCCGCTTTACTAGCAATCTCCCTCCTTGGAGAATCAGCACCTTTAACCTCCCGTTCCGTACAGCTTGCAATTTGTCCTGAGGATGAACGGGAAGAGGGGGAGCCAATGAGAGACTAGCTCTAGGTGTTGGGACAGGCACAGGTCACTCTATTTTCCCATCAGGAAGAAGAATTAACCACAGGCTCAGCCTGCCGCCCGGAAGCAGAATAGGGCCTGAGGCGATCCTGCGCTTTTGTGGCCAGCTCCCAGAAAAGCGAGTTGAAAAATGGAGCTCAGGGGCACTGCAATTCACAAACCTGCAGAGTTATAAATGATAACTCTCGTCCACAAATATATTGAGGGAAGGCAACGAAGAGGATCTGAAAGCAAGGCAGAATTGCAG
The DNA here is from genome assembly GCF_028023285.1 of Balaenoptera ricei. NCBI lineage: Eukaryota > Metazoa > Chordata > Mammalia > Artiodactyla > Balaenopteridae > Balaenoptera > Balaenoptera ricei. Next base: position 53,963 of record NW_026777612.1, read on the forward strand.
GAAACAGATTTCAGGAGGTCGATTCGAATCGCCTTTAAAGCACATGAAAAGCGGCAAAACGTCGACAATGATGCCCTTGGCCAAAAAGGGCGTATGCGTTTTTTCCTGAATATATTCAGTAAAAAACGCATACGCCCTTTTCGGCCAACCAAGCAACCTGGAAAGGCAAATCAGCGCTACAAAGAAGTCTCGCTTCCCATCGGTCAAAAGGGCCATGCGGAAAAAAGTGTCAAAACCAGAAATGCAGAACAGGCCATGGAGAAATGGGAGCCTTGCTACGCTGATGGGCGGGATGTAAATTGCCAACAGCCACTCTGGAGAAGTGTACGGTGTGTCCTGAAACATCAAAAAAACACAGCTTAGAGCGCATAGGGCACTTCCACTCATGGGCGTATAAATTGGGAAAACTAAAAATCAGCGAGACACAGGCACCCGAAAGTTTGGGGCTGCTCTGTTGACAAGCTCCTCCACTTCGTGACACCTTAAATATCCCAGGAAAGAGAAAAATGGATAAAGAAGTGGTGGTCCTTATGTACAATGGAATATCACTCAGCCATGAAATCAATGTCATAAGGCTAGTAGCAGCATGATGAGTGGCTTTAGCTACGACGATTCTAAGTGAAATAAGTCACACAGAAAAAGACACTTATCATAAGCTATCACTTATAGAGGGAATGTAAAAACCGCTACACTTGAACTGAATTACAAAACAGAACAGAGTCACACGTTTAGAAAACACACTATGGCTGCTTAACGGGAAAGGTGGGGTGGGGTGATGCATAAAACAAGGGTTTCAAATGAGCTCAGATACCGTTCCATAAACCCAATATGTAATAGAAAGACCTACTCCTTGCTCAGTGAACTGGACTCAGCACCCCCTATTCACCGCACAAGAATATATCTGACTAGTAAGAATCTTAAAACCTATGTATTGATATCTCTCTGGAAGTGAGTCAAGTGGCCGTAAAGCGGCAGAAACACAGCCGTGAAAAGCAGCTAAACCCCATTATAAAAATAAATTCCTTTTAAAAACCCGTGAAACAAAGACAGTGAAAGAGAGAGAAATTCTTACAAAATTCGTTCAGGGGCTGTGATGCAACCTGGATTGACCATATCTAGACCCACAGCTGGAGGAGACATAAGGGTGGACATTCTCGGGGCTGAGAGGTTTGGTGAGGTTGGGGGAGCAAACGCAGAGCCTTTAAAGTAATACTGCCTGTTACCCATCCCATGGGTCCCAAATCTCCAGGTTCAAGGGCATCTTCCTACCTCGAAAACATGCATGAGAAACCCAGATGGTGGTACACCGTGTGATCGGGACAGGTTTCTAAAACGCACCTCATTTCTCATCTCCTTGTGCTCGGGTTCGCCATTCCAGCCGCTTTACTAGCAATCTCCCTCCTTGGAGAATCAGCACCTTTAACCTCCCGTTCCGTACAGCTTGCAATTTGTCCTGAGGATGAACGGGAAGAGGGGGAGCCAATGAGAGACTAGCTCTAGGTGTTGGGACAGGCACAGGTCACTCTATTTTCCCATCAGGAAGAAGAATTAACCACAGGCTCAGCCTGCCGCCCGGAAGCAGAATAGGGCCTGAGGCGATCCTGCGCTTTTGTGGCCAGCTCCCAGAAAAGCGAGTTGAAAAATGGAGCTCAGGGGCACTGCAATTCACAAACCTGCAGAGTTATAAATGATAACTCTCGTCCACAAATATATTGAGGGAAGGCAACGAAGAGGATCTGAAAGCAAGGCAGAATTGCAGGAAACAGATTTCAGGAGGTCGATTCGAATCGCCTTTAAAGCACATGAAAAGCGGCAAAACGTCGACAATGATGCCCTTGGCCAAAAAGGGCGTATGCGTTTTTTCCTGAATATATTCAGGAAAAAACGCATACGCCCTTTTCGGCCAACCAAGCAACCTGGAAAGGCAAATCAGCGCTACAAAGAAGTCTCGCTTCCCATCGGTCAAAAGGGCCATGCGGAAAAAAGTGTCAAAACCAGAAATGCAGAACAGGCCATGGAGAAATGGGAGCCTTGCTACGCTGATGGGCGGGATGTAAATTGCCAACAGCCACTCTGGAGAAGTGTACGGTGTGTCCTGAAACATCAAAAAAACACAGCTTAGAGCGCATAGGGCACTTCCACTCATGGGCGTATAAATTGGGAAAACTAAAAATCAGCAAGACACAGGCACCCGAAAGTTTGGGGCTGCTCTGTTGACAAGCACCTCCACTTCGTGACACCTTAAATATCCCAGGAAAGAGAAAAATGGATAAAGAAGTGGTGGTCCTTATGTACAATGGAATATCACTCAGCCATGAAATCAATGTCATAAGGCTAGTAGCAGCATGATGAGTGGCTTTAGCTACGACGATTCTAAGTGAAATAAGTCACACAGAAAAAGACACTTATCATAAGCTATCACTTATAGAGGGAATGTAAAAACCGCTACACTTGAACTGAATTACAAAACAGAACAGAGTCACACGTTTAGAAAACACACTATGGCTGCTTAACGGGAAAGGTGGGGTGGGGTGATGCATAAAACAAGGGTTTCAAATGAGCTGAGATACCGTTCCATAAACCCAATATGTAATAGAAAGACCTACTCCTTGCTCAGTGAACTGGACTCAACACCCCCTATTCACCGCACAAGAATATATCTGACTAGTAAGAATCTTAAAACCTATGTATTGATATCTCTCTGGAAGTGAGTCAAGTGGCTGTAAAGCGGCAGAAACACAGCCGTGAAAAGCAGCTAAACCCCATTATAAAAATAAATTCCTTTTAAAAACCCGTGAAACAAAGACAGTGAAAGAGAGAGAAATTCTTACAAAATTCGTTCAGGGGCTGTGATGCAACCTGGATTGACCATATCTAGACCCACAGCTGGAGGAGACATAAGGGTGGACACTCTCGGGGCTGAGAGGTTTGGTGAGGTTGGGGGAGCAAACGCAGAGCCTTTAAAGTAATACTGCCTGTTACCCATCCCATGGGTCCCAAATCTCCAGGTTCAAGGGCATCTTCCTACCTCGAAAACATGCATGAGAAACCCAGAAGGTGGTACACCGTGTGATCGGGAAAGGTTTCTAAAACGCACCTCATTTCTCATCTCCTTGTGCTCGGGTTCGCCATTCCAGCCGCTTTACTAGCAATCTCCCTCCTTGGAGAATCAGCACCTTTAACCTCCCGTTCCGTACAGCTTGCAATTTGTCCTGAGGATGAACGGGAAGAGGGGGAGCCAATGAGAGACTAGCTCTAGGTGTTGGGACAGGCACAGGTCACTCTATTTTCCCATCAGGAAGAAGAATTAACCACAGGCTCAGCCTGCCGCCCGGAAGCAGAATAGGGCCTGAGGCGATCCTGCGCTTTTGTGGCCAGCTCCCAGAAAAGCGAGTTGAAAAATGGAGCTCAGGGGCACTGCAATTCACAAACCTGCAGAGTTATAAATGATAACTCTCGTCCACAAATATATTGAGGGAAGGCAACGAAGAGGATCTGAAAGCAAGGCAGAATTGCAGGAAACAGATTTCAGGAGGTCGATTCGAATCGCCTTTAAAGCACATGAAAAGCGGCAAAACGTCGACAATGATGCCCTTGGCCAAAAAGGGCGTATGCGTTTTTTCCTGAATATATTCAGTAAAAAACGCATACGCCCTTTTCGGCCAACCAAGCAACCTGGAAAGGCAAATCAGCGCTACAAAGAAGTCTCGCTTCCCATCGGTCAAAAGGGCCATGCGGAAAAAAGTGTCAAAACCAGAAATGCAGAACAGGCCATGGAGAAATGGGAGCCTTGCTACGCTGATGGGCGGGATGTAAATTGCCAACAGCCACTCTGGAGAAGTGTACGGTGTGTCCTGAAACATCAAAAAAACACAGCTTAGAGCGCATAGGGCACTTCCACTCATGGGCGTATAAATTGGGAAAACTAAAAATCAGCGAGACACAGGCACCCGAAAGTTTGGGGCTGCTCTGTTGACAAGCTCCTCCACTTCGTGACACCTTAAATATCCCAGGAAAGAGAAAAATGGATAAAGAAGTGGTGGTCCTTATGTACAATGGAATATCACTCAGCCATGAAATCAATGTCATAAGGCTAGTAGCAGCATGATGAGTGGCTTTAGCTACGACGATTCTAAGTGAAATAAGTCACACAGAAAAAGACACTTATCATAAGCTATCACTTATAGAGGGAATGTAAAAACCGCTACACTTGAACTGAATTACAAAACAGAACAGAGTCACACGTTTAGAAAACACACTATGGCTGCTTAACGGGAAAGGTGGGGTGGGGTGATGCATAAAACAAGGGTTTCAAATGAGCTCAGATACCGTTCCATAAACCCAATATGTAATAGAAAGACCTACTCCTTGCTCAGTGAACTGGACTCAGCACCCCCTATTCACCGCACAAGAATATATCTGACTAGTAAGAATCTTAAAACCTATGTATTGATATCTCTCTGGAAGTGAGTCAAGTGGCCGTAAAGCGGCAGAAACACAGCCGTGAAAAGCAGCTAAACCCCATTATAAAAATAAATTCCTTTTAAAAACCCGTGAAACAAAGACAGTGAAAGAGAGAGAAATTCTTACAAAATTCGTTCAGGGGCTGTGATGCAACCTGGATTGACCATATCTAGACCCACAGCTGGAGGAGACATAAGGGTGGACATTCTCGGGGCTGAGAGGTTTGGTGAGGTTGGGGGAGCAAACGCAGAGCCTTTAAAGTAATACTGCCTGTTACCCATCCCATGGGTCCCAAATCTCCAGGTTCAAGGGCATCTTCCTACCTCGAAAACATGCATGAGAAACCCAGATGGTGGTACACCGTGTGATCGGGACAGGTTTCTAAAACGCACCTCATTTCTCATCTCCTTGTGCTCGGGTTCGCCATTCCAGCCGCTTTACTAGCAATCTCCCTCCTTGGAGAATCAGCACCTTTAACCTCCCGTTCCGTACAGCTTGCAATTTGTCCTGAGGATGAACGGGAAGAGGGGGAGCCAATGAGAGACTAGCTCTAGGTGTTGGGACAGGCACAGGTCACTCTATTTTCCCATCAGGAAGAAGAATTAACCACAGGCTCAGCCTGCCGCCCGGAAGCAGAATAGGGCCTGAGGCGATCCTGCGCTTTTGTGGCCAGCTCCCAGAAAAGCGAGTTGAAAAATGGAGCTCAGGGGCACTGCAATTCACAAACCTGCAGAGTTATAAATGATAACTCTCGTCCACAAATATATTGAGGGAAGGCAACGAAGAGGATCTGAAAGCAAGGCAGAATTGCAGGAAACAGATTTCAGGAGGTCGATTCGAATCGCCTTTAAAGCACATGAAAAGCGGCAAAACGTCGACAATGATGCCCTTGGCCAAAAAGGGCGTATGCGTTTTTTCCTGAATATATTCAGGAAAAAACGCATACGCCCTTTTCGGCCAACCAAGCAACCTGGAAAGGCAAATCAGCGCTACAAAGAAGTCTCGCTTCCCATCGGTCAAAAGGGCCATGCGGAAAAAAGTGTCAAAACCAGAAATGCAGAACAGGCCATGGAGAAATGGGAGCCTTGCTACGCTGATGGGCGGGATGTAAATTGCCAACAGCCACTCTGGAGAAGTGTACGGTGTGTCCTGAAACATCAAAAAAACACAGCTTAGAGCGCATAGGGCACTTCCACTCATGGGCGTATAAATTGGGAAAACTAAAAATCAGCAAGACACAGGCACCCGAAAGTTTGGGGCTGCTCTGTTGACAAGCACCTCCACTTCGTGACACCTTAAATATCCCAGGAAAGAGAAAAATGGATAAAGAAGTGGTGGTCCTTATGTACAATGGAATATCACTCAGCCATGAAATCAATGTCATAAGGCTAGTAGCAGCATGATGAGTGGCTTTAGCTACGACGATTCTAAGTGAAATAAGTCACACAGAAAAAGACACTTATCATAAGCTATCACTTATAGAGGGAATGTAAAAACCGCTACACTTGAACTGAATTACAAAACAGAACAGAGTCACACGTTTAGAAAACACACTATGGCTGCTTAACGGGAAAGGTGGGGTGGGGTGATGCATAAAACAAGGGTTTCAAATGAGCTGAGATACCGTTCCATAAACCCAATATGTAATAGAAAGACCTACTCCTTGCTCAGTGAACTGGACTCAACACCCCCTATTCACCGCACAAGAATATATCTGACTAGTAAGAATCTTAAAACCTATGTATTGATATCTCTCTGGAAGTGAGTCAAGTGGCTGTAAAGCGGCAGAAACACAGCCGTGAAAAGCAGCTAAACCCCATTATAAAAATAAATTCCTTTTAAAAACCCGTGAAACAAAGACAGTGAAAGAGAGAGAAATTCTTACAAAATTCGTTCAGGGGCTGTGATGCAACCTGGATTGACCATATCTAGACCCACAGCTGGAGGAGACATAAGGGTGGACACTCTCGGGGCTGAGAGGTTTGGTGAGGTTGGGGGAGCAAACGCAGAGCCTTTAAAGTAATACTGCCTGTTACCCATCCCATGGGTCCCAAATCTCCAGGTTCAAGGGCATCTTCCTACCTCGAAAACATGCATGAGAAACCCAGAAGGTGGTACACCGTGTGATCGGGAAAGGTTTCTAAAACGCACCTCATTTCTCATCTCCTTGTGCTCGGGTTCGCCATTCCAGCCGCTTTACTAGCAATCTCCCTCCTTGGAGAATCAGCACCTTTAACCTCCCGTTCCGTACAGCTTGCAATTTGTCCTGAGGATGAACGGGAAGAGGGGGAGCCAATGAGAGACTAGCTCTAGGTGTTGGGACAGGCACAGGTCACTCTATTTTCCCATCAGGAAGAAGAATTAACCACAGGCTCAGCCTGCCGCCCGGAAGCAGAATAGGGCCTGAGGCGATCCTGCGCTTTTGTGGCCAGCTCCCAGAAAAGCGAGTTGAAAAATGGAGCTCAGGGGCACTGCAATTCACAAACCTGCAGAGTTATAAATGATAACTCTCGTCCACAAATATATTGAGGGAAGGCAACGAAGAGGATCTGAAAGCAAGGCAGAATTGCAGGAAACAGATTTCAGGAGGTCGATTCGAATCGCCTTTAAAGCACATGAAAAGCGGCAAAACGTCGACAATGATGCCCTTGGCCAAAAAGGGCGTATGCGTTTTTTCCTGAATATATTCAGGAAAAAACGCATACGCCCTTTTCGGCCAACCAAGCAACCTGGAAAGGCAAATCAGCGCTACAAAGAAGTCTCGCTTCCCATCGGTCAAAAGGGCCATGCGGAAAAAAGTGTCAAAACCAGAAATGCAGAACAGGCCATGGAGAAATGGGAGCCTTGCTACGCTGATGGGCGGGATGTAAATTGCCAACAGCCACTCTGGAGAAGTGTACGGTGTGTCCTGAAACATCAAAAAAACACAGCTTAGAGCGCATAGGGCACTTCCACTCATGGGCGTATAAATTGGGAAAACTAAAAATCAGCAAGACACAGGCACCCCAAAGTTTGGGGCTGCTCTGTTGACAAGAACCTCCACTTCGTGACACCTTAAATATCCCAGGAAAGAGAAAAATGGATAAAGAAGTGGTGGTCCTTATGTACAATGGAATATCACTCAGCCATGAAATCAATGTCATAAGGCTAGTAGCAGCATGATGAGTGGCTTTAGCTACGACGATTCTAAGTGAAATAAGTCACACAGAAAAAGACACTTATCATAAGCTATCACTTATAGAGGGAATGTAAAAACCGCTACACTTGAACTGAATTACAAAACAGAACAGAGTCACACGTTTAGAAAACACACTATGGCTGCTTAACGGGAAAGGTGGGGTGGGGTGATGCATAAAACAAGGGTTTCAAATGAGCTCAGATACCGTTCCATAAACCCAATATGTAATAGAAAGACCTACTCCTTGCTCAGTGAACTGGACTCAGCACCCCCTATTCACCGCACAAGAATATATCTGACTAGTAAGAATCTTAAAACCTATGTATTGATATCTCTCTGGAAGTGAGTCAAGTGGCTGTAAAGCGGCAGAAACACAGCCGTGAAAAGCAGCTAAACCCCATTATAAAAATAAATTCCTTTTAAAAACCCGTGAAACAAAGACAGTGAAAGAGAGAGAAATTCTTACAAAATTCGTTCAGGGGCTGTGATGCAACCTGGATTGACCATATCTAGACCCACAGCTGGAGGAGACATAAGGGTGGACATTCTCGGGGCTGAGAGGTTTGGTGAGGTTGGGGGAGCAAACGCAGAGCCTTTAAAGTAATACTGCCTGTTACCCATCCCATGGGTCCCAAATCTCCAGGTTCAAGGGCATCTTCCTACCTCGAAAACATGCATGAGAAACCCAGAAGGTGCTACACCGTGTGATCGGGACAGGTTTCTAAAACGCACCTCATTTCTCATCTCCTTGTGCTCGGGTTCGCCATTCCAGCCGCTTTACTAGCAATCTCCCTCCTTGGAGAATCAGCACCTTTAACCTCCCGTTCCGTACAGCTTGCAATTTGTCCTGAGGATGAACGGGAAGAGGGGGAGCCAATGAGAGACTAGCTCTAGGTGTTGGGACAGGCACAGGTCACTCTATTTTCCCATCAGGAAGAAGAATTAACCACAGGCTCAGCCTGCCGCCCGGAAGCAGAATAGGGCCTGAGGCGATCCTGCGCTTTTGTGGCCAGCTCCCAGAAAAGCGAGTTGAAAAATGGAGCTCAGGGGCACTGCAATTCACAAACCTGCAGAGTTATAAATGATAACTCTCGTCCACAAATATATTGAGGGAAGGCAACGAAGAGGATCTGAAAGCAAGGCAGAATTGCAGGAAACAGATTTCAGGAGGTCGATTCGAATCGCCTTTAAAGCACATGAAAAGCGGCAAAACGTCGACAATGATGCCCTTGGCCAAAAAGGGCGTATGCGTTTTTTCCTGAATATATTCAGGAAAAAACGCATACGCCCTTTTCGGCCAACCAAGCAACCTGGAAAGGCAAATCAGCGCTACAAAGAAGTCTCGCTTCCCATCGGTCAAAAGGGCCATGCGGAAAAAAGTGTCAAAACCAGAAATGCAGAACAGGCCATGGAGAAATGGGAGCCTTGCTACGCTGATGGGCGGGATGTAAATTGCCAACAGCCACTCTGGAGAAGTGTACGGTGTGTCCTGAAACATCAAAAAAACACAGCTTAGAGCGCATAGGGCACTTCCACTCATGGGCGTATAAATTGGGAAAACTAAAAATCAGCGAGACACAGGCACCCGAAAGTTTGGGGCTGCTCTGTTGACAAGCTCCTCCACTTCGTGACACCTTAAATATCCCAGGAAAGAGAAAAATGGATAAAGAAGTGGTGGTCCTTATGTACAATGGAATATCACTCAGCCATGAAATCAATGTCATAAGGCTAGTAGCAGCATGATGAGTGGCTTTAGCTACGACGATTCTAAGTGAAATAAGTCACACAGAAAAAGACACTTATCATAAGCTATCACTTATAGAGGGAATGTAAAAACCGCTACACTTGAACTGAATTACAAAACAGAACAGAGTCACACGTTTAGAAAACACACTATGGCTGCTTAACGGGAAAGGTGGGGTGGGGTGATGCATAAAACAAGGGTTTCAAATGAGCTCAGATACCGTTCCATAAACCCAATATGTAATAGAAAGACCTACTCCTTGCTCAGTGAACTGGACTCAGCACCCCCTATTCACCGCACAAGAATATATCTGACTAGTAAGAATCTTAAAACCTATGTATTGATATCTCTCTGGAAGTGAGTCAAGTGGCCGTAAAGCGGCAGAAACACAGCCGTGAAAAGCAGCTAAACCCCATTATAAAAATAAATTCCTTTTAAAAACCCGTGAAACAAAGACAGTGAAAGAGAGAGAAATTCTTACAAAATTCGTTCAGGGGCTGTGATGCAACCTGGATTGACCATATCTAGACCCACAGCTGGAGGAGACATAAGGGTGGACATTCTCGGGGCTGAGAGGTTTGGTGAGGTTGGGGGAGCAAACGCAGAGCCTTTAAAGTAATACTGCCTGTTACCCATCCCATGGGTCCCAAATCTCCAGGTTCAAGGGCATCTTCCTACCTCGAAAACATGCATGAGAAACCCAGATGGTGGTACACCGTGTGATCGGGACAGGTTTCTAAAACGCACCTCATTTCTCATCTCCTTGTGCTCGGGTTCGCCATTCCAGCCGCTTTACTAGCAATCTCCCTCCTTGGAGAATCAGCACCTTTAACCTCCCGTTCCGTACAGCTTGCAATTTGTCCTGAGGATGAACGGGAAGAGGGGGAGCCAATGAGAGACTAGCTCTAGGTGTTGGGACAGGCACAGGTCACTCTATTTTCCCATCAGGAAGAAGAATTAACCACAGGCTCAGCCTGCCGCCCGGAAGCAGAATAGGGCCTGAGGCGATCCTGCGCTTTTGTGGCCAGCTCCCAGAAAAGCGAGTTGAAAAATGGAGCTCAGGGGCACTGCAATTCACAAACCTGCAGAGTTATAAATGATAACTCTCGTCCACAAATATATTGAGGGAAGGCAACGAAGAGGATCTGAAAGCAAGGCAGAATTGCAGGAAACAGATTTCAGGAGGTCGATTCGAATCGCCTTTAAAGCACATGAAAAGCGGCAAAACGTCGACAATGATGCCCTTGGCCAAAAAGGGCGTATGCGTTTTTTCCTGAATATATTCAGGAAAAAACGCATACGCCCTTTTCGGCCAACCAAGCAACCTGGAAAGGCAAATCAGCGCTACAAAGAAGTCTCGCTTCCCATCGGTCAAAAGGGCCATGCGGAAAAAAGTGTCAAAACCAGAAATGCAGAACAGGCCATGGAGAAATGGGAGCCTTGCTACGCTGATGGGCGGGATGTAAATTGCCAACAGCCACTCTGGAGAAGTGTACGGTGTGTCCTGAAACATCAAAAAAACACAGCTTAGAGCGCATAGGGCACTTCCACTCATGGGCGTATAAATTGGGAAAACTAAAAATCAGCAAGACACAGGCACCCGAAAGTTTGGGGCTGCTCTGTTGACAAGCACCTCCACTTCGTGACACCTTAAATATCCCAGGAAAGAGAAAAATGGATAAAGAAGTGGTGGTCCTTATGTACAATGGAATATCACTCAGCCATGAAATCAATGTCATAAGGCTAGTAGCAGCATGATGAGTGGCTTTAGCTACGACGATTCTAAGTGAAATAAGTCACACAGAAAAAGACACTTATCATAAGCTATCACTTATAGAGGGAATGTAAAAACCGCTACACTTGAACTGAATTACAAAACAGAACAGAGTCACACGTTTAGAAAACACACTATGGCTGCTTAACGGGAAAGGTGGGGTGGGGTGATGCATAAAACAAGGGTTTCAAATGAGCTGAGATACCGTTCCATAAACCCAATATGTAATAGAAAGACCTACTCCTTGCTCAGTGAACTGGACTCAACACCCCCTATTCACCGCACAAGAATATATCTGACTAGTAAGAATCTTAAAACCTATGTATTGATATCTCTCTGGAAGTGAGTCAAGTGGCTGTAAAGCGGCAGAAACACAGCCGTGAAAAGCAGCTAAACCCCATTATAAAAATAAATTCCTTTTAAAAACCCGTGAAACAAAGACAGTGAAAGAGAGAGAAATTCTTACAAAATTCGTTCAGGGGCTGTGATGCAACCTGGATTGACCATATCTAGACCCACAGCTGGAGGAGACATAAGGGTGGACACTCTCGGGGCTGAGAGGTTTGGTGAGGTTGGGGGAGCAAACGCAGAGCCTTTAAAGTAATACTGCCTGTTACCCATCCCATGGGTCCCAAATCTCCAGGTTCAAGGGCATCTTCCTACCTCGAAAACATGCATGAGAAACCCAGAAGGTGGTACACCGTGTGATCGGGAAAGGTTTCTAAAACGCACCTCATTTCTCATCTCCTTGTGCTCGGGTTCGCCATTCCAGCCGCTTTACTAGCAATCTCCCTCCTTGGAGAATCAGCACCTTTAACCTCCCGTTCCGTACAGCTTGCAATTTGTCCTGAGGATGAACGGGAAGAGGGGGAGCCAATGAGAGACTAGCTCTAGGTGTTGGGACAGGCACAGGTCACTCTATTTTCCCATCAGGAAGAAGAATTAACCACAGGCTCAGCCTGCCGCCCGGAAGCAGAATAGGGCCTGAGGCGATCCTGCGCTTTTGTGGCCAGCTCCCAGAAAAGCGAGTTGAAAAATGGAGCTCAGGGGCACTGCAATTCACAAACCTGCAGAGTTATAAATGATAACTCTCGTCCACAAATATATTGAGGGAAGGCAACGAAGAGGATCTGAAAGCAAGGCAGAATTGCAGGAAACAGATTTCAGGAGGTCGATTCGAATCGCCTTTAAAGCACATGAAAAGCGGCAAAACGTCGACAATGATGCCCTTGGCCAAAAAGGGCGTATGCGTTTTTTCCTGAATATATTCAGGAAAAAACGCATACGCCCTTTTCGGCCAACCAAGCAACCTGGAAAGGCAAATCAGCGCTACAAAGAAGTCTCGCTTCCCATCGGTCAAAAGGGCCATGCGGAAAAAAGTGTCAAAACCAGAAATGCAGAACAGGCCATGGAGAAATGGGAGCCTTGCTACGCTGATGGGCGGGATGTAAATTGCCAACAGCCACTCTGGAGAAGTGTACGGTGTGTCCTGAAACATCAAAAAAACACAGCTTAGAGCGCATAGGGCACTTCCACTCATGGGCGTATAAATTGGGAAAACTAAAAATCAGCAAGACACAGGCACCCCAAAGTTTGGGGCTGCTCTGTTGACAAGAACCTCCACTTCGTGACACCTTAAATATCCCAGGAAAGAGAAAAATGGATAAAGAAGTGGTGGTCCTTATGTACAATGGAATATCACTCAGCCATGAAATCAATGTCATAAGGCTAGTAGCAGCATGATGAGTGGCTTTAGCTACGACGATTCTAAGTGAAATAAGTCACACAGAAAAAGACACTTATCATAAGCTATCACTTATAGAGGGAATGTAAAAACCGCTACACTTGAACTGAATTACAAAACAGAACAGAGTCACACGTTTAGAAAACACACTATGGCTGCTTAACGGGAAAGGTGGGGTGGGGTGATGCATAAAACAAGGGTTTCAAATGAGCTCAGATACCGTTCCATAAACCCAATATGTAATAGAAAGACCTACTCCTTGCTCAGTGAACTGGACTCAGCACCCCCTATTCACCGCACAAGAATATATCTGACTAGTAAGAATCTTAAAACCTATGTATTGATATCTCTCTGGAAGTGAGTCAAGTGGCTGTAAAGCGGCAGAAACACAGCCGTGAAAAGCAGCTAAACCCCATTATAAAAATAAATTCCTTTTAAAAACCCGTGAAACAAAGACAGTGAAAGAGAGAGAAATTCTTACAAAATTCGTTCAGGGGCTGTGATGCAACCTGGATTGACCATATCTAGACCCACAGCTGGAGGAGACATAAGGGTGGACATTCTCGGGGCTGAGAGGTTTGGTGAGGTTGGGGGAGCAAACGCAGAGCCTTTAAAGTAATACTGCCTGTTACCCATCCCATGGGTCCCAAATCTCCAGGTTCAAGGGCATCTTCCTACCTCGAAAACATGCATGAGAAACCCAGAAGGTGCTACACCGTGTGATCGGGACAGGTTTCTAAAACGCACCTCATTTCTCATCTCCTTGTGCTCGGGTTCGCCATTCCAGCCGCTTTACTAGCAATCTCCCTCCTTGGAGAATCAGCACCTTTAACCTCCCGTTCCGTACAGCTTGCAATTTGTCCTGAGGATGAACGGGAAGAGGGGGAGCCAATGAGAGACTAGCTCTAGGTGTTGGGACAGGCACAGGTCACTCTATTTTCCCATCAGGAAGAAGAATTAACCACAGGCTCAGCCTGCCGCCCGGAAGCAGAATAGGGCCTGAGGCGATCCTGCGCTTTTGTGGCCAGCTCCCAGAAAAGCGAGTTGAAAAATGGAGCTCAGGGGCACTGCAATTCACAAACCTGCAGAGTTATAAATGATAACTCTCGTCCACAAATATATTGAGGGAAGGCAACGAAGAGGATCTGAAAGCAAGGCAGAATTGCAGGAAACAGATTTCAGGAGGTCGATTCGAATCGCCTTTAAAGCACATGAAAAGTGGCAAAACGTCGACAATGATGCCCTTGGCCAAAAAGGGCGTATGCGTTTTTTCCTGAATATATTCAGGAAAAAACGCATACGCCCTTTTCGGCCAACCAAGCAACCTGGAAAGGCAAATCAGCGCTACAAAGAAGTCTCGCTTCCCATCGGTCAAAAGGGCCATGCGGAAAAAAGTGTCAAAACCAGAAATGCAGAACAGGCCATGGAGAAATGGGAGCCTTGCTACGCTGATGGGCGGGATGTAAATTGCCAACAGCCACTCTGGAGAAGTGTACGGTGTGTCCTGAAACATCAAAAAAACACAGCTTAGAGCGCATAGGGCACTTCCACTCATGGGCGTATAAATTGGGAAAACTAAAAATCAGCAAGACACAGGCACCCGAAAGTTTGGGGCTGCTCTGTTGACAAGAACCTCCACTTCATGACACCTTAAATATCCCAGGAAAGAGAAAAATGGATAAAGAAGTGGTGGTCCTTATGTACAATGGAATATCACTCAGCCATGAAATCAATGTCATAAGGCTAGTAGCAGCATGATGAGTGGCTTTAGCTACGACGATTCTAAGTGAAATAAGTCACACAGAAAAAGACACTTATCATAAGCTATCACTTATAGAGGGAATGTAAAAACCGCTACACTTGAACTGAATTACAAAACAGAACAGAGTCACACGTTTAGAAAACACACTATGGCTGCTTAACGGGAAAGGTGGGGTGGGGTGATGCATAAAACAAGGGTTTCAAATGAGCTCAGATACCGTTCCATAAACCCAATATGTAATAGAAAGACCTACTCCTTGCTCAGTGAACTGGACTCAGCACCCCCTATTCACCGCACAAGAATATATCTGACTAGTAAGAATCTTAAAACCTATGTATTGATATCTCTCTGGAAGTGAGTCAAGTGGCTGTAAAGCGGCAGAAACACAGCCGTGAAAAGCAGCTAAACCCCATTATAAAAATAAATTCCTTTTAAAAACCCGTGAAACAAAGACAGTGAAAGAGAGAGAAATTCTTACAAAATTCGTTCAGGGGCTGTGATGCAACCTGGATTGACCATATCTAGACCCACAGCTGGAGGAGACATAAGGGTGGACACTCTCGGGGCTGAGAGGTTTGGTGAGGTTGGGGGAGCAAACGCAGAGCCTTTAAAGTAATACTGCCTGTTACCCATCCCATGGGTCCCAAATCTCCATGTTCAAGGGCATCTTCCTACCTCGAAAACATGCATGAGAAACCCAGAAGGTGGTACACCGTGTGATCGGGACAGGTTTGTAAAACGCACCTCATTTCTCATCTCCTTGTGCTCGGGTTCGCCATTCCAGCCGCTTTACTAGCAATCTCCCTCCTTGGAGAATCAGCACCTTTAACCTCCCGTTCCGTACAGCTTGCAATTTGTCCTGAGGATGAACGGGAAGAGGGGGAGCCAATGAGAGACTAGCTCTAGGTGTTGGGACAGGCACAGGTCACTCTATTTTCCCATCAGGAAGAAGAATTAACCACAGGCTCAGCCTGCCGCCCGGAAGCAGAATAGGGCCTGAGGCGATCCTGCGCTTTTGTGGCCAGCTCCCAGAAAAGCGAGTTGAAAAATGGAGCTCAGGGGCACTGCAATTCACAAACCTGCAGAGTTATAAATGATAACTCTCGTCCACAAATATATTGAGGGAAGGCAACGAAGAGGATCTGAAAGCAAGGCAGAATTGCAGGAAACAGATTTCAGGAGGTCGATTCGAATCGCCTTTAAAGCACATGAAAAGCGGCAAAACGTCGACAATGATGCCCTTGGCCAAAAAGGGCGTATGCGTTTTTTCCTGAATATATTCAGTAAAAAACGCATACGCCCTTTTCGGCCAACCAAGCAACCTGGAAAGGCAAATCAGCGCTACAAAGAAGTCTCGCTTCCCATCGGTCAAAAGGGCCATGCGGTAAAAAGTGTCAAAACCAGAAATGCAGAACAGGCCATGGAGAAATGGGAGCCTTGCTACGCTGATGGGCGGGATGTAAATTGCCAACAGCCACTCTGGAGAAGTGTACGGTGTGTCCTGAAACATCAAAAAAACACAGCTTAGAGCGCATAGGGCACTTCCACTCATGGGCGTATAAATTGGGAAAACTAAAAATCAGCAAGACACAGGCACCCCAAAGTTTGGGGCTGCTCTGTTGACAAGAACCTCCACTTCGTGACACCTTAAATATCCCAGGAAAGAGAAAAATGGATAAAGAAGTGGTGGTCCTTATGTACAATGGAATATCACTCAGCCATGAAATCAATGTCATAAGGCTAGTAGCAGCATGATGATTGGCTTTAGCTTCGACGATTCTAAGTGAAATAAGTCACACAGAAAAAGACACTTATCATAAGCTATCACTTATAGAGGGAATGTAAAAACCGCTACACTTGAACTGAATTACAAAACAGAACAGAGTCACACGTTTAGAAAACACACTATGGCTGCTTAACGGGAAAGGTGGGGTGGGGTGATGCATAAAACAAGGGTTTCAAATGAGCTCAGATACCGTTCCATAAACCCAATATGTAATAGAAAGACCTACTCCTTGCTCAGTGAACTGGACTCAGCACCCCCTATTCACCGCACAAGAATATATCTGACTAGTAAGAATCTTAAAACCTATGTATTGATATCTCTCTGGAAGTGAGTCAAGTGGCTGTAAAGCGGCAGAAACACAGCCGTGAAAAGCAGCTAAACCCCATTATAAAAATAAATTCCTTTTAAAAACCCGTGAAACAAAGACAGTGAAAGAGAGAGAAATTCTTACAAAATTCGTTCAGGGGCTGTGATGCAACCTGGATTGACCATATCTAGACCCACAGCTGGAGGAGACATAAGGGTGGACACTCTCGGGGCTGAGAGGTTTGGTGAGGTTGGGGGAGCAAACGCAGAGCCTTTAAAGTAATACTGCCTGTTACCCATCCCATGGGTCCCAAATCTCCAGGTTCAAGGGCATCTTCCTACCTCGAAAACATGCATGAGAAACCCAGAAGGTGGTACACCGTGTGATCGGGACAGGTTTGTAAAACGCACCTCATTTCTCATCTCCTTGTGCTCGGGTTCGCCATTCCAGCCGCTTTACTAGCAATCTCCCTCCTTGGAGAATCAGCACCTTTAACCTCCCGTTCCGTACAGCTTGCAATTTGTCCTGAGGATGAACGGGAAGAGGGGGAGCCAATGAGAGACTAGCTCTAGGTGTTGGGACAGGCACAGGTCACTCTATTTTCCCATCAGGAAGAAGAATTAACCACAGGCTCAGCCTGCCGCCCGGAAGCAGAATAGGGCCTGAGGCGATCCTGCGCTTTTGTGGCCAGCTCCCAGAAAAGCGAGTTGAAAAATGGAGCTCAGGGGCACTGCAATTCACAAACCTGCAGAGTTATAAATGATAACTCTCGTCCACAAATATATTGAGGGAAGGCAACGAAGAGGATCTGACAGCAAGGCAGAATTGCAGGAAACAGATTTCAGGAGGTCGATTCGAATCGCCTTTAAAGCACATGAAAAGCGGCAAAACGTCGACAATGATGCCCTTGGCCAAAAAGGGCGTATGCGTTTTTTCCTGAATATATTCAGTAAAAAACGCATACGCCCTTTTCGGCCAACCAAGCAACCTGGAAAGGCAAATCAGCGCTACAAAGAAGTCTCGCTTCCCATCGGTCAAAAGGGCCATGCGGAAAAAAGTGTCAAAACCAGAAATGCAGAACAGGCCATGGAGAAATGGGAGCCTTGCTACGCTGATGGGCGGGATGTAAATTGCCAACAGCCACTCTGGAGAAGTGTACGGTGTGTCCTGAAACATCAAAAAAACACAGCTTAGAGCGCATAGGGCACTTCCACTCATGGGCGTATAAATTGGGAAAACTAAAAATCAGCAAGACACAGGCACCCCAAAGTTTGGGGCTGCTCTGTTGACAAGAACCTCCACTTCGTGACACCTTAAATATCCCAGGAAAGAGAAAAATGGATAAAGAAGTGGTGGTCCTTATGTACAATGGAATATCACTCAGCCATGAAATCAATGTCATAAGGCTAGTAGCAGCATGATGAGTGGCTTTAGCTACGACGATTCTAAGTGAAATAAGTCACACAGAAAAAGACACTTATCATAAGCTATCACTTATAGAGGGAATGTAAAAACCGCTACACTTGAACTGAATTACAAAACAGAACAGAGTCACACGTTTAGAAAACACACTATGGCTGCTTAACGGGAAAGGTGGGGTGGGGTGATGCATAAAACAAGGGTTTCAAATGAGCTCAGATACCGTTCCATAAACCCAATATGTAATAGAAAGACCTACTCCTTGCTCAGTGAACTGGACTCAGCACCCCCTATTCACCGCACAAGAATATATCTGACTAGTAAGAATCTTAAAACCTATGTATTGATATCTCTCTGGAAGTGAGTCAAGTGGCTGTAAAGCGGCAGAAACACAGCCGTGAAAAGCAGCTAAACCCCATTATAAAAATAAATTCCTTTTAAAACCCCGTGAAACAAAGACAGTGAAAGAGAGAGAAATTCTTACAAAATTCGTTCAGGGGCTGTGATGCAACCTGGATTGACCATATCTAGACCCACAGCTGGAGGAGACATAAGGGTGGACATTCTCGGGGCTGAGAGGTTTGGTGAGGTTGGGGGAGCAAACGCAGAGCCTTTAAAGTAATACTGCCTGTTACCCATCCCATGGGTCCCAAATCTCCAGGTTCAAGGGCATCTTCCTACCTCGAAAACATGCATGAGAAACCCAGAAGGTGGTACACCGTGTGATCGGGACAGGTTTCTAAAACGCACCTCATTTCTCATCTCCTTGTGCTCGGGTTCGCCATTCCAGCCGCTTTACTAGCAATCTCCCTCCTTGGAGAATCAGCACCTTTAACCTCCCGTTCCGTACAGCTTGCAATTTGTCCTGAGGATGAACGGGAAGAGGGGGAGCCAATGAGAGACTAGCTCTAGGTGTTGGGACAGGCACAGGTCACTCTATTTTCCCATCAGGAAGAAGAATTAACCACAGGCTCAGCCTGCCGCCCGGAAGCAGAATAGGGCCTGAGGCGATCCTGCGCTTTTGTGGCCAGCTCCCAGAAAAGCGAGTTGAAAAATGGAGCTCAGGGGCACTGCAATTCACAAACCTGCAGAGTTATAAATGATAACTCTCGTCCACAAATATATTGAGGGAAGGCAACGAAGAGGATCTGAAAGCAAGGCAGAATTGCAGGAAACAGATTTCAGGAGGTCGATTCGAATCGCCTTTAAAGCACATGAAAAGCGGCAAAACGTCGACAATGATGCCCTTGGCCAAAAAGGGCGTATGCGTTTTTTCCTGAATATATTCAGTAAAAAACGCATACGCCCTTTTCGGCCAACCAAGCAACCTGGAAAGGCAAATCAGCGCTACAAAGAAGTCTCGCTTCCCATCGGTCAAAAGGGCCATGCGGAAAAAAGTGTCAAAACCAGAAATGCAGAACAGGCCATGGAGAAATGGGAGCCTTGCTACGCTGATGGGCGGGATGTAAATTGCCAACAGCCACTCTGGAGAAGTGTACGGTGTGTCCTGAAACATCAAAAAAACACAGCTTAGAGCGCATAGGGCACTTCCACTCATGGGCGTATAAATTGGGAAAACTAAAAATCAGCAAGACACAGGCACCCCAAAGTTTGGGGCTGCTCTGTTGACAAGAACCTCCACTTCGTGACACCTTAAATATCCCAGGAAAGAGAAAAATGGATAAAGAAGTGGTGGTCCTTATGTACAATGGAATATCACTCAGCCATGAAATCAATGTCATAAGGCTAGTAGCAGCATGATGAGTGGCTTTAGCTACGACGATTCTAAGTGAAATAAGTCACACAGAAAAAGACACTTATCATAAGCTATCACTTATAGAGGGAATGTAAAAACCGCTACACTTGAACTGAATTACAAAACAGAACAGAGTCACACGTTTAGAAAACACACTATGGCTGCTTAACGGGAAAGGTGGGGTGGGGTGATGCATAAAACAAGGGTTTCAAATGAGCTCAGATACCGTTCCATAAACCCAATATGTAATAGAAAGACCTACTCCTTGCTCAGTGAACTGGACTCAGCACCCCCTATTCACCGCACAAGAATATATCTGACTAGTAAGAATCTTAAAACCTATGTATTGATATCTCTCTGGAAGTGAGTCAAGTGGCTGTAAAGCGGCAGAAACACAGCCGTGAAAAGCAGCTAAACCCCATTATAAAAATAAATTCCTTTTAAAAACCCGTGAAACAAAGACAGTGAAAGAGAGAGAAATTCTTACAAAATTCGTTCAGGGGCTGTGATGCAACCTGGATTGACCATATCTAGACCCACAGCTGGAGGAGACATAAGGGTGGACATTCTCGGGGCTGAGAGGTTTGGTGAGGTTGGGGGAGCAAACGCAGAGCCTTTAAAGTAATACTGCCTGTTACCCATCCCATGGGTCCCAAATCTCCAGGTTCAAGGGCATCTTCCTACCTCGAAAACATGCATGAGAAACCCAGAAGGTGGTACACCGTGTGATCGGGAAAGGTTTCTAAAACGCACCTCATTTCTCATCTCCTTGTGCTCGGGTTCGCCATTCCAGCCGCTTTACTAGCAATCTCCCTCCTTGGAGAATCAGCACCTTTAACCTCCCGTTCCGTACAGCTTGCAATTTGTCCTGAGGATGAAAGGGAAGAGGGGGAGCCAATGAGAGACTAGCTCTAGGTGTTGGGACAGGCACAGGTCACTCTATTTTCCCATCAGGAAGAAGAATTAACCACAGGCTCAGCCTGCCGCCCGGAAGCAGAATAGGGCCTGAGGCGATCCTGCGCTTTTGTGGCCAGCTCCCAGAAAAGCGAGTTGAAAAATGGAGCTCAGGGGCACTGCAATTCACAAACCTGCAGAGTTATAAATGATAACTCTCGTCCACAAATATATTGAGGGAAGGCAACGAAGAGGATCTGAAAGCAAGGCAGAATTGCAGGAAACAGATTTCAGGAGGTCGATTCGAATCGCCTTTAAAGCACATGAAAAGCGGCAAAACGTCGACAATGATGCCCTTGGCCAAAAAGGGCGTATGCGTTTTTTCCTGAATATATTCAGGAAAAAACGCATACGCCCTTTTCGGCCAACCAAGCAACCTGGAAAGGCAAATCAGCGCTACAAAGAAGTCTCGCTTCCCATCGGTCAAAAGGGCCATGCGGAAAAAAGTGTCAAAACCAGAAATGCAGAACAGGCCATGGAGAAATGGGAGCCTTGCTACGCTGATGGGCGGGATGTAAATTGCCAACAGCCACTCTGGAGAAGTGTACGGTGTGTCCTGAAACATCAAAAAAACACAGCTTAGAGCGCATAGGGCACTTCCACTCATGGGCGTATAAATTGGGAAAACTAAAAATCAGCAAGACACAGGCACCCGAAAGTTTGGGGCTGCTCTGTTGACAAGAACCTCCACTTCGTGACACCTTAAATATCCCAGGAAAGAGAAAAATGGATAAAGAAGTGGTGGTCCTTATGTACAATGGAATATCACTCAGCCATGAAATCAATGTCATAAGGCTAGTAGCAGCATGATGAGTGGCTTTAGCTACGACGATTCTAAGTGAAATAAGTCACACAGAAAAAGACACTTATCATAAGCTATCACTTATAGAGGGAATGTAAAAACCGCTACACTTGAACTGAATTACAAAACAGAACAGAGTCACACGTTTAGAAAACACACTATGGCTGCTTAACGGGAAAGGTGGGGTGGGGTGATGCATAAAACAAGGGTTTCAAATGAGCTCAGATACCGTTCCATAAACCCAATATGTAATAGAAAGACCTACTCCTTGCTCAGTGAACTGGACTCAGCACCCCCTATTCACCGCACAAGAATATATCTGACTAGTAAGAATCTTAAAACCTATGTATTGATATCTCTCTGGAAGTGAGTCAAGTGGCTGTAAAGCGGCAGAAACACAGCCGTGAAAAGCAGCTAAACCCCATTATAAAAATAAATTCCTTTTAAAACCCCGTGAAACAAAGACAGTGAAAGAGAGAGAAATTCTTACAAAATTCGTTCAGGGGCTGTGATGCAACCTGGATTGACCATATCTAGACCCACAGCTGGAGGAGACATAAGGGTGGACATTCTCGGGGCTGAGAGGTTTGGTGAGGTTGGGGGAGCAAACGCAGAGCCTTTAAAGTAATACTGCCTGTTACCCATCCCATGGGTCCCAAATCTCCAGGTTCAAGGGCATCTTCCTACCTCGAAAACATGCATGAGAAACCCAGAAGGTGCTACACCGTGTGATCGGGACAGGTTTCTAAAACGCACCTCATTTCTCATCTCCTTGTGCTCGGGTTCGCCATTCCAGCCGCTTTACTAGCAATCTCCCTCCTTGGAGAATCAGCACCTTTAACCTCCCGTTCCGTACAGCTTGCAATTTGTCCTGAGGATGAACGGGAAGAGGGGGAGCCAATGAGAGACTAGCTCTAGGTGTTGGGACAGGCACAGGTCACTCTATTTTCCCATCAGGAAGAAGAATTAACCACAGGCTCAGCCTGCCGCCCGGAAGCAGAATAGGGCCTGAGGCGATCCTGCGCTTTTGTGGCCAGCTCCCAGAAAAGCGAGTTGAAAAATGGAGCTCAGGGGCACTGCAATTCACAAACCTGCAGAGTTATAAATGATAACTCTCGTCCACAAATATATTGAGGGAAGGCAACGAAGAGGATCTGAAAGCAAGGCAGAATTGCAGGAAACAGATTTCAGGAGGTCGATTCGAATCGCCTTTAAAGCACATGAAAAGCGGCAAAACGTCGACAATGATGCCCTTGGCCAAAAAGGGCGTATGCGTTTTTTCCTGAATATATTCAGTAAAAAACGCATACGCCCTTTTCGGCCAACCAAGCAACCTGGAAAGGCAAATCAGCGCTACAAAGAAGTCTCGCTTCCCATCGGTCAAAAGGGCCATGCGGAAAAAAGTGTCAAAACCAGAAATGCAGAACAGGCCATGGAGAAATGGGAGCCTTGCTACGCTGATGGGCGGGATGTAAATTGCCAACAGCCACTCTGGAGAAGTGTACGGTGTGTCCTGAAACATCAAAAAAACACAGCTTAGAGCGCATAGGGCACTTCCACTCATGGGCGTATAAATTGGGAAAACTAAAAATCAGCAAGACACAGGCACCCCAAAGTTTGGGGCTGCTCTGTTGACAAGAACCTCCACTTCGTGACACCTTAAATATCCCAGGAAAGAGAAAAATGGATAAAGAAGTGGTGGTCCTTATGTACAATGGAATATCACTCAGCCATGAAATCAATGTCATAAGGCTAGTAGCAGCATGATGAGTGGCTTTAGCTACGACGATTCTAAGTGAAATAAGTCACACAGAAAAAGACACTTATCATAAGCTATCACTTATAGAGGGAATGTAAAAACCGCTACACTTGAACTGAATTACAAAACAGAACAGAGTCACACGTTTAGAAAACACACTATGGCTGCTTAACGGGAAAGGTGGGGTGGGGTGATGCATAAAACAAGGGTTTCAAATGAGCTCAGATACCGTTCCATAAACCCAATATGTAATAGAAAGACCTACTCCTTGCTCAGTGAACTGGACTCAGCACCCCCTATTCACCGCACAAGAATATATCTGACTAGTAAGAATCTTAAAACCTATGTATTGATATCTCTCTGGAAGTGAGTCAAGTGGCTGTAAAGCGGCAGAAACACAGCCGTGAAAAGCAGCTAAACCCCATTATAAAAATAAATTCCTTTTAAAAACCCGTGAAACAAAGACAGTGAAAGAGAGAGAAATTCTTACAAAATTCGTTCAGGGGCTGTGATGCAACCTGGATTGACCATATCTAGACCCACAGCTGGAGGAGACATAAGGGTGGACATTCTCGGGGCTGAGAGGTTTGGTGAGGTTGGGGGAGCAAACGCAGAGCCTTTAAAGTAATACTGCCTGTTACCCATCCCATGGGTCCCAAATCTCCAGGTTCAAGGGCATCTTCCTACCTCGAAAACATGCATGAGAAACCCAGAAGGTGGTACACCGTGTGATCGGGAAAGGTTTCTAAAACGCACCTCATTTCTCATCTCCTTGTGCTCGGGTTCGCCATTCCAGCCGCTTTACTAGCAATCTCCCTCCTTGGAGAATCAGCACCTTTAACCTCCCGTTCCGTACAGCTTGCAATTTGTCCTGAGGATGAAAGGGAAGAGGGGGAGCCAATGAGAGACTAGCTCTAGGTGTTGGGACAGGCACAGGTCACTCTATTTTCCCATCAGGAAGAAGAATTAACCACAGGCTCAGCCTGCCGCCCGGAAGCAGAATAGGGCCTGAGGCGATCCTGCGCTTTTGTGGCCAGCTCCCAGAAAAGCGAGTTGAAAAATGGAGCTCAGGGGCACTGCAATTCACAAACCTGCAGAGTTATAAATGATAACTCTCGTCCACAAATATATTGAGGGAAGGCAACGAAGAGGATCTGAAAGCAAGGCAGAATTGCAGGAAACAGATTTCAGGAGGTCGATTCGAATCGCCTTTAAAGCACATGAAAAGCGGCAAAACGTCGACAATGATGCCCTTGGCCAAAAAGGGCGTATGCGTTTTTTCCTGAATATATTCAGGAAAAAACGCATACGCCCTTTTCGGCCAACCAAGCAACCTGGAAAGGCAAATCAGCGCTACAAAGAAGTCTCGCTTCCCATCGGTCAAAAGGGCCATGCGGAAAAAAGTGTCAAAACCAGAAATGCAGAACAGGCCATGGAGAAATGGGAGCCTTGCTACGCTGATGGGCGGGATGTAAATTGCCAACAGCCACTCTGGAGAAGTGTACGGTGTGTCCTGAAACATCAAAAAAACACAGCTTAGAGCGCATAGGGCACTTCCACTCATGGGCGTATAAATTGGGAAAACTAAAAATCAGCAAGACACAGGCACCCGAAAGTTTGGGGCTGCTCTGTTGACAAGAACCTCCACTTCGTGACACCTTAAATATCCCAGGAAAGAGAAAAATGGATAAAGAAGTGGTGGTCCTTATGTACAATGGAATATCACTCAGCCATGAAATCAATGTCATAAGGCTAGTAGCAGCATGATGAGTGGCTTTAGCTACGACGATTCTAAGTGAAATAAGTCACACAGAAAAAGACACTTATCATAAGCTATCACTTATAGAGGGAATGTAAAAACCGCTACACTTGAACTGAATTACAAAACAGAACAGAGTCACACGTTTAGAAAACACACTATGGCTGCTTAACGGGAAAGGTGGGGTGGGGTGATGCATAAAACAAGGGTTTCAAATGAGCTCAGATACCGTTCCATAAACCCAATATGTAATAGAAAGACCTACTCCTTGCTCAGTGAACTGGACTCAGCACCCCCTATTCACCGCACAAGAATATATCTGACTAGTAAGAATCTTAAAACCTATGTATTGATATCTCTCTGGAAGTGAGTCAAGTGGCTGTAAAGCGGCAGAAACACAGCCGTGAAAAGCAGCTAAACCCCATTATAAAAATAAATTCCTTTTAAAAACCCGTGAAACAAAGACAGTGAAAGAGAGAGAAATTCTTACAAAATTCGTTCAGGGGCTGTGATGCAACCTGGATTGACCATATCTAGACCCACAGCTGGAGGAGACATAAGGGTGGACATTCTCGGGGCTGAGAGGTTTGGTGAGGTTGGGGGAGCAAACGCAGAGCCTTTAAAGTAATACTGCCTGTTACCCATCCCATGGGTCCCAAATCTCCAGGTTCAAGGGCATCTTCCTACCTCGAAAACATGCATGAGAAACCCAGAAGGTGCTACACCGTGTGATCGGGACAGGTTTCTAAAACGCACCTCATTTCTCATCTCCTTGTGCTCGGGTTCGCCATTCCAGCCGCTTTACTAGCAATCTCCCTCCTTGGAGAATCAGCACCTTTAACCTCCCGTTCCGTACAGCTTGCAATTTGTCCTGAGGATGAACGGGAAGAGGGGGAGCCAATGAGAGACTAGCTCTAGGTGTTGGGACAGGCACAGGTCACTCTATTTTCCCATCAGGAAGAAGAATTAACCACAGGCTCAGCCTGCCGCCCGGAAGCAGAATAGGGCCTGAGGCGATCCTGCGCTTTTGTGGCCAGCTCCCAGAAAAGCGAGTTGAAAAATGGAGCTCAGGGGCACTGCAATTCACAAACCTGCAGAGTTATAAATGATAACTCTCGTCCACAAATATATTGAGGGAAGGCAACGAAGAGGATCTGAAAGCAAGGCAGAATTGCAGGAAACAGATTTCAGGAGGTCGATTCGAATCGCCTTTAAAGCACATGAAAAGCGGCAAAACGTCGACAATGATGCCCTTGGCCAAAAAGGGCGTATGCGTTTTTTCCTGAATATATTCAGGAAAAAACGCATACGCCCTTTTCGGCCAACCAAGCAACCTGGAAAGGCAAATCAGCGCTACAAAGAAGTCTCGCTTCCCATCGGTCAAAAGGGCCATGCGGAAAAAAGTGTCAAAACCAGAAATGCAGAACAGGCCATGGAGAAATGGGAGCCTTGCTACGCTGATGGGCGGGATGTAAATTGCCAACAGCCACTCTGGAGAAGTGTACGGTGTGTCCTGAAACATCAAAAAAACACAGCTTAGAGCGCATAGGGCACTTCCACTCATGGGCGTATAAATTGGGAAAACTAAAAATCAGCAAGACACAGGCACCCGAAAGTTTGGGGCTGCTCTGTTGACAAGAACCTCCACTTCGTGACACCTTAAATATCCCAGGAAAGAGAAAAATGGATAAAGAAGTGGTGGTCCTTATGTACAATGGAATATCACTCAGCCATGAAATCAATGTCATAAGGCTAGTAGCAGCATGATGAGTGGCTTTAGCTATGACGATTCTAAGTGAAATAAGTCACACAGAAAAAGACACTTATCATAAGCTATCACTTATAGAGGGAATGTAAAAACCGCTACACTTGAACTGAATTACAAAACAGAACAGAGTCACACGTTTAGAAAACACACTATGGCTGCTTAACGGGAAAGGTGGGGTGGGGTGATGCATAAAACAAGGGTTTCAAATGAGCTCAGATACCGTTCCATAAACCCAATATGTAATAGAAAGACCTACTCCTTGCTCAGTGAACTGGACTCAGCACCCCCTATTCACCGCACAAGAATATATCTGACTAGTAAGAATCTTAAAACCTATGTATTGATATCTCTCTGGAAGTGAGTCAAGTGGCTGTAAAGCGGCAGAAACACAGCCGTGAAAAGCAGCTAAACCCCATTATAAAAATAAATTCCTTTTAAAAACCCGTGAAACAAAGACAGTGAAAGAGAGAGAAATTCTTACAAAATTCGTTCAGGGGCTGTGATGCAACCTGGATTGACCATATCTAGACCCACAGCTGGAGGAGACATAAGGGTGGACACTCTCGGGGCTGAGAGGTTTGGTGAGGTTGGGGGAGCAAACGCAGAGCCTTTAAAGTAATACTGCCTGTTACCCATCCCATGGGTCCCAAATCTCCAGGTTCAAGGGCATCTTCCTACCTCGAAAACATGCATGAGAAACCCAGAAGGTGGTACACCGTGTGATCGGGAAAGGTTTCTAAAACGCACCTCATTTCTCATCTCCTTGTGCTCGGGTTCGCCATTCCAGCCGCTTTACTAGCAATCTCCCTCCTTGGAGAATCAGCACCTTTAACCTCCCGTTCCGTACAGCTTGCAATTTGTCCTGAGGATGAACGGGAAGAGGGGGAGCCAATGAGAGACTAGCTCTAGGTGTTGGGACAGGCACAGGTCACTCTATTTTCCCATCAGGAAGAAGAATTAACCACAGGCTCAGCCTGCCGCCCGGAAGCAGAATAGGGCCTGAGGCGATCCTGCGCTTTTGTGGCCAGCTCCCAGAAAAGCGAGTTGAAAAATGGAGCTCAGGGGCACTGCAATTCACAAACCTGCAGAGTTATAAATGATAACTCTCGTCCACAAATATATTGAGGGAAGGCAACGAAGAGGATCTGAAAGCAAGGCAGAATTGCAGGAAACAGATTTCAGGAGGTCGATTCGAATCGCCTTTAAAGCACATGAAAAGCGGCAAAACGTCGACAATGATGCCCTTGGCCAAAAAGGGCGTATGCGTTTTTTCCTGAATATATTCAGGAAAAAACGCATACGCCCTTTTTGGCCAACCAAGCAACCTGGAAAGGCAAATCAGCGCTACAAAGAAGTCTCGCTTCCCATCGGTCAAAAGGGCCATGCGGAAAAAAGTGTCAAAACCAGAAATGCAGAATAGGCCATGGAGAAATGGGAGCCTTGCTACGCTGAAGGGCGGGATGTAAATTGCAAAGAGCCACTCTGGAGAAGTGTACGGTGTGTCCTGAAACATCAAAAAAACACAGCTTAGAGCGCATAGGGCACTTCCACTCATGGGCGTATAAATGGGAAAACTAAAAATCAGCAAGACACAGGCACCCGAAAGTTTAGGGCTGCTCTGTTGACAAGAACCTCCACTTCATGACACCTTAAATATCCCAGGAAAGAGAAAAATGGATAAAGAAGTGGTGGTCCTTATGTACAATGGAATATCACTCAGCCATGAAATCAATGTCATAAGGCTAGTAGCAGCATGATGAGTGGCTTTAGCTACGACGATTCTAAGTGAAATAAGTCACACAGAAAAAGACACTTATCATAAGCTATCACTTATAGAGGGAATGTAAAAACCGCTACACTTGAACTGAATTACAAAACAGAACAGAGTCACACGTTTACAAAACACACTATGGCTGCTTAACGGGAAAGGTGGGGTGGGGTGATGCATAAAACAAGGGTTTCAAATGAGCTCAGATACCGTTCCATAAACCCAATATGTAATAGAAAGACCTACTCCTTGCTCAGTGAACTGGACTCAACACCCCCTATTCACCGCACAAGAATATATCTGACTAGTAAGAATCTTAAAACCTATGTATTGATATCTCTCTGGAAGTGAGTCAAGTGGCTGTAAAGCCGCATAAACACAGCCGTGAAAAACAGCTAAACCCCATTATAAAAATAAATTCCTTTTAAAAACCCGTGAAACAAAGACAGTGAAAGAGAGAGAAATTCTTACACAATGCGTTCAGGGGCTGTGATGCCACCTGGATTGACCATATCTAGACCCACAGCTGGATGAGACATAAGGGTGGACACTCTTGGGGCTGAGAGGTTTGGTGAGGTTGGGTGAGCAAACGCAGACCCTTTAAAGTAATACTGCGTGGTACCAATCGCATGGGTCCCAAATCTCCAGGTTCAAGGGCATCTTAATACATCGAAAACATGCATGAGAAAACAAAAAGATGGTACACCATGTGATGGGGAAAGGTTTCTAAAACGCACCTCATTTCTCATCTCCTTGTGCTCGGGTTCGCCATTCCAGCCACTTTACTAGCAATCTCCCTACTTGGAGCATCAGCACCTTTAACCTCCTGTTCCGTACAGGTTGCAATTTGTCCTGAGGATGAACGGGAAGACTTGGAACCAATGAGAGACTAGCTCCTGGTGTAGGGACAGGCACAGGTCACTCTATTTTCCCATCAGGAAGAAGAATTAACCACAGGCTCAGCCTGCCACCCGGAACAAGAACAGGGCCTGAAGCCATCCTGCACTTTGGTGGCCAGCTCCCTAAAAAGCGAGTTGTAAAATGGAGCTTCAGGGCACTGCAATTCAGAAACCTGCAGAGTTATAAATGATAACTCTCGTCCACAAATATATTGAGGGAAGGCAAAGAAGAGGATTTGAAATCAAGGCAGAATTGCAGGAAACAGATTTCAGGAGGTAGATTCGAATCGCCTTTAAAGCACATGAAAAGCGGCAAAACGTTGACAATGATGCCCTTGGCCAAAAAGGGCGTATGCGTTTTTTCCTGAATATATTCAGGAAAAAACGCATACGCCCTTTTTGGCCAACCAAGCAACCTGGAAAGGCAAATCAGCGCTACAAAGAAGTCTCGCTTCCCATCGGTTAAAAGGGCCATGCTGAAAAAAGTGTCAAAACCAGAAATACAGGACAGGCCATGGAGAAATGGGAGCCGTGCTACACTGATGGGCGGGATGTAAATTGCCAACAGCCACTCTGGAGAAGTGTACGGTGAGTCCTGAAACGTCTAAAAAGCAAAGCTTAGAGAGCATAGGGCACTTCCACTCATGGGGGTATACATTGGGAAAATTAAAAATCAGCAAGACACAAGCACCCCAAAGTTTAGGGCTGCTCTCTTGACAAGGACCTCCACTTCATTCCACCTTCAATATCCCAGGAAAGAGAAAAATGGATAAAGGAGTTGTGGTCCTTATGTACAATGGAATATCACTCAGCCATGAAATCAATGTCATAAGGCTAGTAGCAGCATGATGAGTGGATTTAGGTACGACGATTCTAAGTGAAATAAGTCACACAGAAAAGGACACTTCTCATAAGGTATCACTGATAGAGGGAATGTAAAAACCGTTACACTTGAACTGAATTACAAAACAGAACGGAGTCACAAATGCAGAAAACACACTATGGCTGCTTAACGGGAAAGGTGAGGTGGGGTGATACATAAAACAAGGGTTTCAAATTAGCTCAGATACCGTTCCATAAACCCAATATGTAATAGACAAGACCTACTCCTTGCTCAGAGAACTGGACTCAACACGCCCTATTCACCGCACAAGAATATATCTGACTAGTAATAATCTTAAAACCTATGTATTGATATCTCTCTGTTAGTGTGTCAAGTGGGTGTAAAGCGGCATAAACACAGCAGTGAAAAGCAGCTAAACCCCATTATAAAAATAAGTTACTTTGAAAAACCCATGAAACAAAGACAGTGAAAGAGAGAGAAATTCTTACACAATGCGTTCAGGGGCTGTGATGCAACCTGGATTGACCATATCTAGACCCACAGCTGGATGAGACATAAGGGTGGACACTCTTGGGGCTGAGAGGTTTGGTGAGGTTGGGTGAGCAAACGCAGAGCCTTTAAAGTAATACTGCGTGGTACCCATCGCATGGGTCCCAAATCTCCAGGTTCAAGGGCATCTTCCTACATCGAAAACATGCATGAGAAACCCAGAAGATGGTACACCGTGTGATGGGGAAAGTTTTCTAAAACGCACCTCATTTCTCATCTCCTTGTGCTCGGGTTCGCCATTCCAGCCACTTTACTAGCAATCTCCCTACTTGGAGCATCAGCACCTTTAACCTCCTGTTCCGTACAGGTTGCAATTTGTCCTGAGGATGAACGGGAAGACTTGGAACCAATGAGAGACTAGCTCTTGGTGTAGGGACAGGCACAGGTCACTCTATTTTCCCATCAGGAAGAAGAATTAACCACAGGCTCAGCCTGCCACCCGGAACAAGAACAGGGCCTGAAGCCATCCTGCACTTTGGCGGCCAGCTCCCTAAAAAGCGAGTTGTAAAATGGAGCTTCAGGGCACTGCAATTCACAAACCTGCAGAGTTATAAATGATAACTCTCGTCCACAAATATATTGAGGGAAGGCAAAGAAGAGGATTTGAAATCAAGGCAGAATTGCAGGAAACAGATTTCAGGAGGTAGATTCGAATCGCCTTTAAAGCACATGAAAAGCGGCAAAACGTTGACAATGATGCCCTTGGCCAAAAAGGGCGTATGCGTTTTTTCCTGAATATATTCAGGAAAAAACGCATACGCCCTTTTTGGCCAACCAAGCAACCTGGAAAGGCAAATCAGCGCTACAAAGAAGTCTCGCTTCCCATCGGTTAAAAGGGCCATGCTGAAAAAAGTGTCAAAACCAGAAATGCAGGACAGGCCATGGAGAAATGGGAGCCTTGCTACACTGATGGGAGGGATGTAAATTGCCAACAGCCACTCTGGAGAAGAGTACGGTGTGTCCTGAAAC
The DNA here is from genome assembly GCF_028023285.1 of Balaenoptera ricei. Classification (NCBI taxonomy): domain Eukaryota; kingdom Metazoa; phylum Chordata; class Mammalia; order Artiodactyla; family Balaenopteridae; genus Balaenoptera; species Balaenoptera ricei. The sequence goes on from NW_026777612.1 coordinate 85,968, forward strand.
ATCTAAAAAACACAGCTTAGAGAGCATAGGGCACTTCCACTCATGGGGGTATACATTGGGAAAATTAAAAATCAGCAAGACACAAGCACCCCAAAGTTTAGGGCTGCTCTCTTGACAAGGACCTCCACTTCATTCCACCTTCAATATCCCAGGAAAGAGAAAAATGGATAAAGGAGTTGTGGTCCTTATGTACAATGGATTATCACTCAGCCATGAAATCAATGTCATAAGGCTAGTAGCAGCATGATGAGTGGATTTAGGTACGACGATTCTAAGTGAAATAAGTCACACAGAAAAGGACACTTCTCATAAGGTATCACTGATAGAGGGAATGTAAAAACCGTTACACTTGAACTGAATTACAAAACAGAACGGAGTCACACATGCAGAAAACACACTATGGCTGCTTAACGGGAAAGGTGAGGTGGGGTGATACATAAAACAAGGGTTTCAAATTAGCTCAGATACCGTTCCATAAACCCAATATGTAATAGACAAGACCTACTCCTTGCTCAGAGAACTGGACTCAACACGCCCTATTCACCGCACAAGAATATATCTGACTAGTAATAATCTTAAAACCTATGTATTGATATCTCTCTGTTAGTGTGTCAAGTGGGTGTAAAGCGGCATAAACACAGCAGTGAAAAGCAGCTAAACCCCATTATAAAAATAAGTTACTTTGAAAAACCCATGAAACAAAGACAGTGAAAGAGAGAGAAATTCTTACACAATGCGTTCAGGGGCTGTGATGCAACCTGGATTGACCATATCTAGACCCACAGCTGGATGAGACATAAGGGTGGACACTCTTGGGGCTGAGAGGTTTGGTGAGGTTGGGTGAGCAAACGCAGAGCCTTTAAAGTAATACTGCGTGGTACCCATCGCATGGGTCCCAAATCTCCAGGTTCAAGGGCATCTTCCTACATCGAAAACATGCATGAGAAACCCAGAAGATGGTACACCGTGTGATGGGGAAAGTTTTCTAAAACGCACCTCATTTCTCATCTCCTTGTGCTCGGGTTCGCCATTCCAGCCACTTTACTAGCAATCTCCCTACTTGGAGCATCAGCACCTTTAACCTCCTGTTCCGTACAGGTTGCAATTTGTCCTGAGGATGAACGGGAAGACTTGGAACCAATGAGAGACTAGCTCTTGGTGTAGGGACAGGCACAGGTCACTCTATTTTCCCATCAGGAAGAAGAATTAACCACAGGCTCAGCCTGCCACCCGGAACAAGAACAGGGCCTGAAGCCATCCTGCACTTTGGCGGCCAGCTCCCTAAAAAGCGAGTTGTAAAATGGAGCTTCAGGGCACTGCAATTCACAAACCTGCAGAGTTATAAATGATAACTCTCGTCCACAAATATATTGAGGGAAGGCAAAGAAGAGGATTTGAAATCAAGGCAGAATTGCAGGAAACAGATTTCAGGAGGTAGATTCGAATCGCCTTTAAAGCACATGAAAAGCGGCAAAACGTTGACAATGATGCCCTTGGCCAAAAAGGGCGTATGCGTTTTTTCCTGAATATATTCAGGAAAAAACGCATACGCCCTTTTTGGCCAACCAAGCAACCTGGAAAGGCAAATCAGCGCTACAAAGAAGTCTCGCTTCCCATCGGTTAAAAGGGCCATGCTGAAAAAAGTGTCAAAACCAGAAATGCAGGACAGGCCATGGAGAAATGGGAGCCTTGCTACACTGATGGGAGGGATGTAAATTGCCAACAGCCACTCTGGAGAAGAGTACGGTGTGTCCTGAAACATCTAAAAAACACAGCTTAGAGAGCATAGGGCACTTCCACTCATGGGGGTATACATTGGGAAAATTAAAAATCAGCAAGACACAAGCACCCCAAAGTTTAGGGCTGCTCTCTTGACAAGGACCTCCACTTCATTCCACCTTCAATATCCCAGGAAAGAGAAAAATGGATAAAGGAGTTGTGGTCCTTATGTACAATGGAATATCACTCAGCCATGAAATCAATGTCATAAGGCTAGTAGCAGCATGATGAGTGGATTTAGGTACGACGATTCTAAGTGAAATAAGTCACACAGAAAAGGACACTTCTCATAAGGTATCACTGATAGAGGGAATCTAAAAACCGTTACACTTGAACTGAATTACAAAACAAAAGGAGTCACACATGCAGAAAACACACTATGGCTGCTTAACGGGAAAGGTGAGGTGGGGTGATACATAAAACAAGGGTTTCAAATTAGCTCAGATACCGTTCCATAAACCCAATATGTAATAGACAAGACCTACTCCTTGCTCAGAGAACTGGACTCAACACGCCCTATTCACCGCACAAGAATATATCTGACTAGTAATAATCTTAAAACCTATGTATTGATATCTCTCTGTTAGTGTGTCAAGTGGGTGTAAAGCGGCATAAACACAGCAGTGAAAAGCAGCTAAACCCCATTATAAAAATAAGTTACTTTGAAAAACCCATGAAACAAAGACAGTGAAAGAGAGAGAAATTCTTACACAATGCGTTCAGGGGCTGTGATGCCACCTGGATTGACCATATCTAGACCCACAGCTGGATGAGACATAAGGGTGGACACTCTTGGGGCTGAGAGGTTTGGTGAGGTTGGGTGAGCAAACGCAGACCCTTTAAAGTAATACTGCGTGGTACCAATCGCATGGGTCCCAAATCTCCAGGTTCAAGGGCATCTTAATACATCGAAAACATGCATGAGAAAACAAAAAGATGGTACACCATGTGATGGGGAAAGGTTTCTAAAACGCACCTCATTTCTCATCTCCTTGTGCTCGGGTTCGCCATTCCAGCCACTTTACTAGCAATCTCCCTACTTGGAGCATCAGCACCTTTAACCTCCTGTTCCGTACAGGTTGCAATTTGTCCTGAGGATGAACGGGAAGACTTGGAACCAATGAGAGACTAGCTCCTGGTGTAGGGACAGGCACAGGTCACTCTATTTTCCCATCAGGAAGAAGAATTAACCACAGGCTCAGCCTGCCCCCCGGAACCAGAACAGGGCCTGAAGCCATCCTGCGCTTTTGCGGCCAGCTCCCTAAAAAGCGAGTTGTAAAATGGAGCTTCAGGGCACTGCAATTCACAAACCTGCAGAGTTATAAATGATAACCCTCGTCCACAAATATATTGAGGGAAGGCAAAGAAGAGGATTTGAAATCAAGGCAGAATTGCAGGAAACAGATTTCAGGAGGTAGATTCGAATCGCCTTTAAAGCACATGAAAAGCGGCAAAACGTTGACAATGATGCCCTTGGCCAAAAAGGGCGTATGCGTTTTTTCCTGAATATATTCAGGAAAAAACGCATACGCCCTTTTTGGCCAACCAAGCAACCTGGAAAGGCAAATCAGCGCTACAAAGAAGTCTCGCTTCCCATCGGTTAAAAGGGCCATGCTGAAAAAAGTGTCAAAACCAGAAATACAGGACAGGCCATGGAGAAATGGGAGCCGTGCTACACTGATGGGCGGGATGTAAATTGCCAACAGCCACTCTGGAGAAGTGTACGGTGAGTCCTGAAACGTCTAAAAAGCAAAGCTTAGAGAGCATAGGGCACTTCCACTCATGGGGGTATACATTGGGAAAATTAAAAATCAGCAAGACACAAGCACCCCAAAGTTTAGGGCTGCTCTCTTGACAAGGACCTCCACTTCATTCCACCTTCAATATCCCAGGAAAGAGAAAAATGGATAAAGGAGTTGTGGTCCTTATGTACAATGGAATATCACTCAGCCATGAAATCAATGTCATAAGGCTAGTAGCAGCATGATGAGTGGATTTAGGTACGACGATTCTAAGTGAAATAAGTCACACAGAAAAGGACACTTCTCATAAGGTATCACTGATAGAGGGAATGTAAAAACCGTTACACTTGAACTGAATTACAAAACAGAACGGAGTCACAAATGCAGAAAACACACTATGGCTGCTTAACGGGAAAGGTGAGGTGGGGTGATACATAAAACAAGGGTTTCAAATTAGCTCAGATACCGTTCCATAAACCCAATATGTAATAGACAAGACCTACTCCTTGCTCAGAGAACTGGACTCAACACGCCCTATTCACCGCACAAGAATATATCTGACTAGTAATAATCTTAAAACCTATGTATTGATATCTCTCTGTTAGTGTGTCAAGTGGGTGTAAAGCGGCATAAACACAGCAGTGAAAAGCAGCTAAACCCCATTATAAAAATAAATTACTTTGAAAAACCCATGAAACAAAGACAGTGAAAGAGAGAGAAATTCTTACACAATGCGTTCAGGGGCTGTGATGCCACCTGGATTGACCATATCTAGACCCACAGCTGGATGAGACATAAGGGTGGACACTCTTGGGGCTGAGAGGTTTGGTGAGGTTGGGTGAGCAAACGCAGACCCTTTAAAGTAATACTGCGTGGTACCAATCGCATGGGTCCCAAATCTCCAGGTTCAAGGGCATCTTAATACATCGAAAACATGCATGAGAAAACAAAAAGATGGTACACCATGTGATGGGGAAAGGTTTCTAAAACGCACCTCATTTCTCATCTCCTTGTGCTCGGGTTCGCCATTCCAGCCACTTTACTAGCAATCTCCCTACTTGGAGCATCAGCACCTTTAACCTCCTGTTCCGTACAGGTTGCAATTTGTCCTGAGGATGAACGGGAAGACTTGGAACCAATGAGAGACTAGCTCCTGGTGTAGGGACAGGCACAGGTCACTCTATTTTCCCATCAGGAAGAAGAATTAACCACAGGCTCAGCCTGCCACCCGGAACAAGAACAGGGCCTGAAGCCATCCTGCACTTTGGCGGCCAGCTCCCTAAAAAGCGAGTTGTAAAATGGAGCTTCAGGGCACTGCAATTCAGAAACCTGCAGAGTTATAAATGATAACTCTCGTCCACAAATATATTGAGGGAAGGCAAAGAAGAGGATTTGAAATCAAGGCAGAATTGCAGGAAACAGATTTCAGGAGGTAGATTCGAATCGCCTTTAAAGCACATGAAAAGCGGCAAAACGTTGACAATGATGCCCTTGGCCAAAAAGGGCGTATGCGTTTTTTCCTGAATATATTCAGGAAAAAACGCATACGCCCTTTTTGGCCAACCAAGCAACCTGGAAAGGCAAATCAGCGCTACAAAGAAGTCTCGCTTCCCATCGGTTAAAAGGGCCATGCTGAAAAAAGTGTCAAAACCAGAAATACAGGACAGGCCATGGAGAAATGGGAGCCGTGCTACACTGATGGGCGGGATGTAAATTGCCAACAGCCACTCTGGAGAAGTGTACGGTGAGTCCTGAAACGTCTAAAAAGCAAAGCTTAGAGAGCATAGGGCACTTCCACTCATGGGGGTATACATTGGGAAAATTAAAAATCAGCAAGACACAAGCACCCCAAAGTTTAGGGCTGCTCTCTTGACAAGGACCTCCACTTCATTCCACCTTCAATATCCCAGGAAAGAGAAAAATGGATAAAGGAGTTGTGGTCCTTATGTACAATGGAATATCACTCAGCCATGAAATCAATGTCATAAGGCTAGTAGCAGCATGATGAGTGGATTTAGGTACGACGATTCTAAGTGAAATAAGTCACACAGAAAAGGACACTTCTCATAAGGTATCACTGATAGAGGGAATGTAAAAACCGTTACACTTGAACTGAATTACAAAACAGAACGGAGTCACAAATGCAGAAAACACACTATGGCTGCTTAACGGGAAAGGTGAGGTGGGGTGATACATAAAACAAGGGTTTCAAATTAGCTCAGATACCGTTCCATAAACCCAATATGTAATAGACAAGACCTACTCCTTGCTCAGAGAACTGGACTCAACACGCCCTATTCACCGCACAAGAATATATCTGACTAGTAATAATCTTAAAACCTATGTATTGATATCTCTCTGTTAGTGTGTCAAGTGGGTGTAAAGCGGCATAAACACAGCAGTGAAAAGCAGCTAAACCCCATTATAAAAATAAATTACTTTGAAAAACCCATGAAACAAAGACAGTGAAAGAGAGAGAAATTCTTACACAATGCGTTCAGGGGCTGTGATGCCACCTGGATTGACCATATCTAGACCCACAGCTGGATGAGACATAAGGGTGGACACTCTTGGGGCTGAGAGGTTTGGTGAGGTTGGGTGAGCAAACGCAGACCCTTTAAAGTAATACTGCGTGGTACCAATCGCATGGGTCCCAAATCTCCAGGTTCAAGGGCATCTTAATACATCGAAAACATGCATGAGAAAACAAAAAGATGGTACACCATGTGATGGGGAAAGGTTTCTAAAACGCACCTCATTTCTCATCTCCTTGTGCTCGGGTTCGCCATTCCAGCCACTTTACTAGCAATCTCCCTACTTGGAGCATCAGCACCTTTAACCTCCTGTTCCGTACAGGTTGCAATTTGTCCTGAGGATGAACGGGAAGACTTGGAACCAATGAGAGACTAGCTCCTGGTGTAGGGACAGGCACAGGTCACTCTATTTTCCCATCAGGAAGAAGAATTAACCACAGGCTCAGCCTGCCACCCGGAACAAGAACAGGGCCTGAAGCCATCCTGCACTTTGGCGGCCAGCTCCCTAAAAAGCGAGTTGTAAAATGGAGCTTCAGGGCACTGCAATTCAGAAACCTGCAGAGTTATAAATGATAACTCTCGTCCACAAATATATTGAGGGAAGGCAAAGAAGAGGATTTGAAATCAAGGCAGAATTGCAGGAAACAGATTTCAGGAGGTAGATTCGAATCGCCTTTAAAGCACATGAAAAGCGGCAAAACGTTGACAATGATGCCCTTGGCCAAAAAGGGCGTATGCGTTTTTTCCTGAATATATTCAGGAAAAAACGCATACGCCCTTTTTGGCCAACCAAGCAACCTGGAAAGGCAAATCAGCGCTACAAAGAAGTCTCGCTTCCCATCGGTTAAAAGGGCCATGCTGAAAAAAGTGTCAAAACCAGAAATGCAGGACAGGCCATGGAGAAATGGGAGCCTTGCTACACTGATGGGAGGGATGTAAATTGCCAACAGCCACTCTGGAGAAGAGTACGGTGTGTCCTGAAACATCTAAAAAACACAGCTTAGAGAGCATAGGGCACTTCCACTCATGGGGGTATACATTGGGAAAATTAAAAATCAGCAAGACACAAGCACCCCAAAGTTTAGGGCTGCTCTCTTGACAAGGACCTCCACTTCATTCCACCTTCAATATCCCAGGAAAGAGAAAAATGGATAAAGGAGTTGTGGTCCTTATGTACAATGGAATATCACTCAGCCATGAAATCAATGTCATAAGGCTAGTAGCAGCATGATGAGTGGATTTAGGTACTACGATTCTAAGTGAAATAAGTCACACAGAAAAGGAAACTTCTCATAAGGTATCACTGATAGAGGGAATGTAAAAACCGTTACACTTGAACTGAATTACAAAACAAAAGGAGTCACACATGCAGAAAACACACTATGGCTGCTTAACGGGAAAGGTGAGGTGGGGTGATACATAAAACAAGGGTTTCAAATTAGCTCAGATACCGTTCCATAAACCCAATATGTAATAGACAAGACCTACTCCTTGCTCAGAGAACTGGACTCAACACGCCCTATTCACCGCACAAGAATATATCTGACTAGTAATAATCTTAAAACCTATGTATTGATATCTCTCTGTTAGTGTGTCAAGTGGGTGTAAAGCGGCATAAACACAGCAGTGAAAAGCAGCTAAACCCCATTATAAAAATAAATTACTTTGAAAAACCCATGAAACAAAGACAGTGAAAGAGAGAGAAATTCTTACACAATGCGTTCAGGGGCTGTGATGCCACCTGGATTGACCATATCTAGACCCACAGCTGGATGAGACATAAGGGTGGACACTCTTGGGGCTGAGAGGTTTGGTGAGGTTGGGTGAGCAAACGCAGACCCTTTAAAGTAATACTGCGTGGTACCAATCGCATGGGTCCCAAATCTCCAGGTTCAAGGGCATCTTAATACATCGAAAACATGCATGAGAAAACAAAAAGATGGTACACCATGTGATGGGGAAAGGTTTCTAAAACGCACCTCATTTCTCATCTCCTTGTGCTCGGGTTCGCCATTCCAGCCACTTTACTAGCAATCTCCCTACTTGGAGCATCAGCACCTTTAACCTCCTGTTCCGTACAGGTTGCAATTTGTCCTGAGGATGAACGGGAAGACTTGGAACCAATGAGAGACTAGCTCCTGGTGTAGGGACAGGCACAGGTCACTCTATTTTCCCATCAGGAAGAAGAATTAACCACAGGCTCAGCCTGCCACCCGGAACCAGAACAGGGCCTGAAGCCATCCTGCGCTTTTGCGGCCAGCTCCCTAAAAAGCGAGTTGTAAAATGGAGCTTCAGGGCACTGCAATTCACAAACCTGCAGAGTTATAAATGATAACCCTCGTCCACAAATATATTGAGGGAAGGCAAAGAAGAGGATTTGAAATCAAGGCAGAATTGCAGGAAACAGATTTCAGGAGGTAGATTCGAATCGCCTTTAAAGCACATGAAAAGCGGCAAAACGTTGACAATGATGCCCTTGGCCAAAAAGGGCGTATGCGTTTTTTCCTGAATATATTCAGGAAAAAACGCATACGCCCTTTTTGGCCAACCAAGCAACCTGGAAAGGCAAATCAGCGCTACAAAGAAGTCTCGCTTCCCATCGGTTAAAAGGGCCATGCTGAAAAAAGTGTCAAAACCAGAAATACAGGACAGGCCATGGAGAAATGGGAGCCGTGCTACACTGATGGGCGGGATGTAAATTGCCAACAGCCACTCTGGAGAAGTGTACGGTGAGTCCTGAAACGTCTAAAAAGCAAAGCTTAGAGAGCATAGGGCACTTCCACTCATGGGGGTATACATTGGGAAAATTAAAAATCAGCAAGACACAAGCACCCCAAAGTTTAGGGCTGCTCTCTTGACAAGGACCTCCACTTCATTCCACCTTCAATATCCCAGGAAAGAGAAAAATGGATAAAGGAGTTGTGGTCCTTATGTACAATGGAATATCACTCAGCCATGAAATCAATGTCATAAGGCTAGTAGCAGCATGATGAGTGGATTTAGGTACGACGATTCTAAGTGAAATAAGTCACACAGAAAAGGACACTTCTCATAAGGTATCACTGATAGAGGGAATGTAAAAACCGTTACACTTGAACTGAATTACAAAACAGAACGGAGTCACACATGCAGAAAACACACTATGGCTGCTTAACGGGAAAGGTGAGGTGGGGTGATACATAAAACAAGGGTTTCAAATTAGCTCAGATACCGTTCCATAAACCCAATATGTAATAGACAAGACCTACTCCTTGCTCAGAGAACTGGACTCAACACGCCCTATTCACCGCACAAGAATATATCTGACTAGTAATAATCTTAAAACCTATGTATTGATATCTCTCTGTTAGTGTGTCAAGTGGGTGTAAAGCGGCATAAACACAGCAGTGAAAAGCAGCTAAACCCCATTATAAAAATAAATTACTTTGAAAAACCCATGAAACAAAGACAGTGAAAGAGAGAGAAATTCTTACACAATGCGTTCAGGGGCTGTGATGCAACCTGGATTGACCATATCTAGATCCACAGCTGGATGAGACATAAGGGTGGACACTCTTGGGGCTGAGAGGTTTGGTGAGGTTGGGTGAGCAAACGCAGACCCTTTAAAGTAATACTGCGTGGTACCCATCGCATGGGTCCCAAATCTCCAGGTTCAAGGGCATCTTCCTACATCGAAAACATGCATGAGAAACCCAGAAGATGGTACACCGTGTGATGGGGAAAGTTTTCTAAAACGCACCTCATTTCTCATCTCCTTGTGCTCGGGTTCGCCATTCCAGCCACTTTACTAGCAATCTCCCTACTTGGAGCATCAGCACCTTTAACCTCCTGTTCCGTACAGGTTGCAATTTGTCCTGAGGATGAACGGGAAGACTTGGAACCAATGAGAGACTAGCTCTTGGTGTAGGGTCAGGCACAGGTCACTCTATTTTCCCATCAGGAAGAAGAATTAACCACAGGCTCAGCCTGCCACCCGGAACAAGAACAGGGCCTGAAGCCATCCTGCACTTTGGCGGCCAGCTCCCTAAAAAGCGAGTTGTAAAATGGAGCTTCAGGGCACTGCAATTCACAAACCTGCAGAGTTATAAATGATAACTCTCGTCCACAAATATATTGAGGGAAGGCAAAGAAGAGGATTTGAAATCAAGGCAGAATTGCAGGAAACAGATTTCAGGAGGTAGATTCGAATCGCCTTTAAAGCACATGAAAAGCGGCAAAACGTTGACAATGATGCCCTTGGCCAAAAAGGGCGTATGCGTTTTTTCCTGAATATATTCAGGAAAAAACGCATACGCCCTTTTTGGCCAACCAAGCAACCTGGAAAGGCAAATCAGCGCTACAAAGAAGTCTCGCTTCCCATCGGTTAAAAGGGCCATGCTGAAAAAAGTGTCAAAACCAGAAATGCAGGACAGGCCATGGAGAAATGGGAGCCTTGCTACACTGATGGGAGGGATGTAAATTGCCAACAGCCACTCTGGAGAAGAGTACGGTGTGTCCTGAAACATCTAAAAAACACAGCTTAGAGAGCATAGGGCACTTCCACTCATGGGGGTATACATTGGGAAAATTAAAAATCAGCAAGACACAAGCACCCCAAAGTTTAGGGCTGCTCTCTTGACAAGGACCTCCACTTCATTCCACCTTCAATATCCCAGGAAAGAGAAAAATGGATAAAGGAGTTGTGGTCCTTATGTACAATGGAATATCACTCAGCCATGAAATCAATGTCATAAGGCTAGTAGCAGCATGATGAGTGGATTTAGGTACGACGATTCTAAGTGAAATAAGTCACACAGAAAAGGACACTTCTCATAAGGTATCACTGATAGAGGGAATGTAAAAACCGTTACACTTGAACTGAATTACAAAACAGAACGGAGTCACACATGCAGAAAACACACTATGGCTGCTTAACGGGAAAGGTGAGGTGGGGTGATACATAAAACAAGGGTTTCAAATTAGCTCAGATACCGTTCCATAAACCCAATATGTAATAGACAAGACCTACTCCTTGCTCAGAGAACTGGACTCAACACGCCCTATTCACTGCACAAGAATATATCTGACTAGTAATAATCTTAAAACCTATGTATTGATATCTCTCTGTTAGTGTGTCAAGTGGGTGTAAAGCGGCATAAACACAGCAGTGAAAAGCAGCTAAACCCCATTATAAAAATAAATTACTTTGAAAAACCCATGAAACAAAGACAGTGAAAGAGAGAGAAATTCTTACACAATGCGTTCAGGGGCTGTGATGCCACCTGGATTGACCATATCTAGACCCACAGCTGGATGAGACATAAGGGTGGACACTCTTGGGGCTGAGAGGTTTGGTGAGGTTGGGTGAGCAAACGCAGACCCTTTAAAGTAATACTGCGTGGTACCCATCGCATGGGTCCCAAATCTCCAGGTTCAAGGGCATCTTGCTACATCGAAAACATGCATGAGAAACCCAGAAGATGGTACACCGTGTGATGGGGAAAGGTTTCTAAAACGCACCTCATTTCTCATCTCCTTGTGCTCGGGTTCGCCATTCCAGCCACTTTACTAGCAATCTCCCTACTTGGAGCATCAGCACCTTTAACCTCCTGTTCCGTACAGGTTGCAATTTGTCCTGAGGATGAACGGGAAGACTTGGAACCAATGAGAGACTAGCTCCTGGTGTAGGGACAGGCACAGGTCACTCTATTTTCCCATCAGGAAGAAGAATTAACCACAGGCTCAGCCTGCCCCCCGGAACCAGAACAGGGCCTGAAGCCATCCTGCGCTTTTGCGGCCAGCTCCCTAAAAAGCGAGTTGTAAAATGGAGCTTCAGGGCACTGCAATTCACAAACCTGCAGAGTTATAAATGATAACCCTCGTCCACAAATATATTGAGGGAAGGCAAAGAAGAGGATTTGAAATCAAGGCAGAATTGCAGGAAACAGATTTCAGGAGGTAGATTCGAATCGCCTTTAAAGCACATGAAAAGCGGCAAAACGTTGACAATGATGCCCTTGGCCAAAAAGGGCGTATGCGTTTTTTCCTGAATATATTCAAGAAAAAACGCATACGCCCTTTTTGGCCAACCAAGCAACCTGGAAAGGCAAATCAGCACTACAAAGAAGTCTCGCTTCCCATCGGTTAAAAGGGCCATGCTGAAAAAAGTGTCAAAACCAGAAATACAGGAAAGGCCATGGAGAAATGGGAGCCGTGCTACACTGATGGGCGGGATGTAAATTGCCAACAGCCACTCTGGAGAAGTGTACGGTGAGTCCTGAAACGTCTAAAAAGCAAAGCTTAGAGAGCATAGGGCACTTCCACTCATGGGGGTATACATTGGGAAAATTAAAAATCAGCAAGACACAAGCACCCCAAAGTTTAGGGCTGCTCTCTTGACAAGGACCTCCACTTCATTCCACCTTCAATATCCCAGGAAAGAGAAAAATGGATAAAGAAGTTGTGGTCCTTATATACAATGGAATATCACTCAGCCATGAAATCAATGTCATAAGGCTAGTAGCAGCATGATGAGTGGATTTAGGTACGACGATTCTAAGTGAAATAAGTCACACAGAAAAGGACACTTCTCATAATGTATCACTTATAGAGGGAATGTAAAAACCGTTACACTTGAACTGAATTACAAAACAGAACAGAGTCAAACATGCAGAAAACACACTATGGCTGCTTAACAGGAAAGGTGAGGTGGGGTGATACATAAAACAAGGGTTTCAAATTAGCTCAGATACCGTTCCATAAAACCAATATGTAATAGACAAGACCTACTCCTTGCTCAGAGAACTGGACTCAACACGCCCTATTCACCGCACAAGAATATATCTGACTAGTAATAATCTTAAAACCTATGTATTGATATCTCTCTGTTAGTGTGTCAAGTGGGTGTAAAGCGGCATAAACACAGCAGTGAAAAGCAGCTAAACCCCATTATAAAAATAAATTACTTTGAAAAACCCATGAAACAAAGACAGTGAAAGAGAGCGAAATTCTTACACAATGCGTTCAGGGGCTGTGATGCAACCTGGATTGACCATATCTAGACCCACAGCTGGATGAGACATAAGGGTGGACACTCTTGGGGCTGAGAGGTTTGGTGAGGTTGGGTGAGCAAACGCAGACCCTTTAAAGTAATACTGCGTGGTACCCATCGCATGGGTCCCAAATCTCCAGGTTCAAGGGCATCTTGCTACATCGAAAACATGCATGAGAAACCCAGAAGATGGTACACCGTGTGATGGGGAAAGGTTTCTAAAACGCACCTCATTTCTCATCTCCTTGTGCTCGGGTTCGCCATTCCAGCCACTTTACTAGCAATCTCCCTACTTGGAGCATCAGCACCTTTAACCTCCTGTTCCGTACAGGTTGCAATTTGTCCTGAGGATGAACGGGAAGACTTGGAACCAATGAGAGACTAGCTCCTGGTGTAGGGACAGGCACAGGTCACTCTGTTTTCCCATCAGGAAGAAGAATTAACCACAGGCTCAGCCTGCCCCCCGGAACCAGAACAGGGCCTGAAGCCATCCTGCGCTTTTGCGGCGAGCTCCCTAAAAAGCGAGTTGTAAAATGGAGCTTCAGGGCACTGCAATTCACAAACCTGCAGAGTTATAAATGATAACTCTCGTCCAGAAATATATTGAGGGAAGGCAAAGAAGAGGATTTGAAATCAAGGCAGAATTGCAGGAAACAGATTTCAGGAGGTAGATTCGAATCACCTTTAAAGCACATGAAAAGCGGCAAAACTTTGACAATGATGCCCTTGGCCAAAAAGGGCGTATGCGTTTTTTCCTGAATATATTCAGGAAAAAACGCATACGCCCTTTTTGGCCAACCAAGCAACCTGGAAAGGCAAATCAGCGCTACAAAGAAGTCTCGCTTCCCATCGGTTAAAAGGGCCATGCTGAAAAAAGTGTCAAAACCAGAAATGCAGGACCGGCCATGGAGAAATGGGAGCCTTGCTACACTGATGGGCAGGATGTAAATTGCCAACAGCCACTCTGGAGAAGAGTACGGTGTGTCCTGAAACATCTAAAAAACACAGCTTAGAGAGCATAGGGCACTTCCACTCATGGGGGTATACATTGGGAAAATTAAAAATCAGCAAGACACAAGCACCCCAAAGTTTAGGGCTGCTCTCTTGACAAGGACCTCCACTTCATTCCACCTTCAATATCCCAGGAAAGAGAAAAATGGATAAAGCAGTTGTGGTCCTTATGTACAATGGAATATCACTCAGCCATGAAATCAATGTCATAAGGCTAGTAGCAGCATGATGAGTGGATTTAGGTACGACGATTCTAAGTGAAATAAGTCACACAGAAAAGGACACTTCTCATAAGGTATCACTGATAGAGGGAATGTAAAAACCGTTACACTTGAACTGAATTACAAAACAGAACAGAGTCACACATGCAGAAAACACACTATGGCTGCTTAACGGGAAAGGTGAGGTGGGGTGATACATAAAACAAGGGTTTCAAATTAGCTCAGATACCGTTCCATAAACCCAATATGTAATAGACAAGACCTACTCCTTGCTCAGAGAACTGGACTCAACACGCCCTATTTACCGCACAAGAATATATCTGACTAGTAATAATCTTAAAACCTATGTATTGATATCTCTCTGTTAGTGTGTCAAGTGGGTGTAAAGCGGCATAAACACAGCAGTGAAAAGCAGCTAAACCCCATTATAAAAATAAATTACTTTGAAAAACCCATGAAACAAAGACAGTGAAAGAGAGCGAAATTCTTACACAATGCGTTCAGGGGCTGTGATGCAACCTGGATTGACCATATCTAGACCCACAGCTGGATGAGACATAAGGGTGGACACTCTTGGGGCTGAGAGGTTTGGTGAGGTTGGGTGAGCAAACACAGACCCTTGAAAGTAATACTGCGTGGTACCCATCGCATGGGTCCCAAATCTCCAGGTTCAAGGGCATCTTGCTACATCGAAAACATGCATGAGAAACCCAGAAGATGGTACACCGTGTGATGGGGAAAGGTTTCTAAAACGCACCTCATTTCTCATCTCCTTGTGCTCGGGTTCGCCATTCCAGCCACTTTACTAGCAATCTCCCTACTTGGAGCATCAGCACCTTTAACCTCCTGTTCCGTACAGGTTGCAATTTGTCCTGAGGATGAACGGGAAGACTTGGAACCAATGAGAGACTAGCTCCTGGTGTAGGGACAGGCACAGGTCACTCTGTTTTCCCATCAGGAAGAAGAATTAACCACAGCCTCAGCCTGCCCCTCGGAACCAGAACAGGGCCTGAAGCCATCCTGCGCTTTTGCGGCCAGCTCCCTAAAAAGCGAGTTGTAAAATGGAGCTTCAGGGCACTGCAATTCACAAACCTGCAGAGTTATAAATGATAACTCTCGTCCACAAATATATTGAGGGAAGGCAAAGAAGAGGATTTGAAATCAAGGCAGAATTGCAGGAAACAGATTTCAGGAGGTAGATTCGAATCGCCTTTAAAGCACATGAAAAGCGGCAAAACGTTGACAATGATGCCCTTGGCCAAAAAGGGCGTATGCGTTTTTTCCTGAATATATTCAGGAAAAAACGCATACGCCCTTTTTGGCCAACCAAGCAACCTGGAAAGGCAAATCAGCGCTACAAAGAAGTCTCGCTTCCCATCGGTTAAAAGGGCCATGCTGAAAAAAGTGTCAAAACCAGAAATACAGGAAAGGCCATGGAGAAATGGGAGCTGTGCTACACTGATGGGCGGGATGTAAATTGCCAACAGCCACTCTGGAGAAGTGTACGGTGAGTCCTGAAACGTCTAAAAAGCAAAGCTTAGAGAGCATAGGGCACTTCCACTCATGGGGGTATACATTGGGAAAATTAAAAATCAGCAAGACACAAGCACCCCAAAGTTTAGGGCTGCTCTCTTGACAAGGACCTCCACTTCATTCCACCTTCAATATCCCAGGAAAGAGAAAAATGGATAAAGGAGTTGTGGTCCTTATGTACAATGGAATATCACTCAGCCATGAAATCAATGTCATAAGGCTAGTAGCAGCATGATGAGTGGATTTAGGTACGACGATTCTAAGTGAAATAAGTCACACAGAAAAGGACACTTCTCATAAGGTATCACTGATAGAGGGAATGTAAAAACCGTTACACTTGAACTGAATTACAAAACAGAACGGAGTCACACATGCAGAAAACACACTATGGCTGCTTAACGGGAAAGGTGAGGTGGGGTGATACATAAAACAAGGGTTTCAAATTAGCTCAGATACCGTTCCATAAACCCAATATGTAATAGACAAGACCTACTCCTTGCTCAGAGAACTGGACTCAACACGCCCTATTCACCGCACAAGAATATATCTGACTAGTAATAATCTTAAAACCTATGTATTGATATCTCTCTGTTAGTGTGTCAAGTGGGTGTAAAGCGGCATAAACACAGCAGTGAAAAGCAGCTAAACCCCATTATAAAAATAAATTACTTTGAAAAACCCATGAAACAAAGACAGTGAAAGAGAGAGAAATTCTTACACAATGCGTTCAGGGGCTGTGATGCAACCTGGATTGACCATATCTAGACCCACAGCTGGATGAGACATAAGGGTGGACACTCTTGGGGCTGAGAGGTTTGGTGAGGTTGGGTGAGCAAACGCAGACCCTTTAAAGTAATACTGCGTGGTACCCATCGCATGGGTCCCAAATCTCCAGGTTCAAGGGCATCTTCCTACATGGAAAACATGCATGAGAAACCCAGAAGATGGTACACCGTGTGATGGGGAAAGGTTTCTAAAACGCACCTCATTTCTCATCTCCTTGTGCTCGGGTTCGCCATTCCAGCCACTTTACTAGCAATCTCCCTACTTGGAGCATCAGCACCTTTAACCTCCTGTTCCGTACAGGTTGCAATTTGTCCTGAGGATGAACGGGAAGACTTGGAACCAATGAGAGACTAGCTCCTGGTGTAGGGACAGGCACAGGTCACTCTGTTTTCCCATCAGGAAGAAGAATTAACCACAGCCTCAGCCTGCCCTCCGGAACCAGAACAGGGCCTGAAGCCATCCTGCGCTTTTGCGGCCAGCTCCCTAAAAAGCGAGTTGTAAAATGGAGCTTCAGGGCACTGCAATTCACAAACCTGCAGAGTTATAAATGATAACTCTCGTCCAGAAATATATTGAGGGAAGGCAAAGAAGAGGATTTGAAATCAAGGCAGAATTGCAGGAAACAGATTTCAGGAGGTAGATTCGAATCGCCTTTAAAGCACATGAAAAGCGGCAAAACGTTGACAATGATGCCCTTGGCCAAAAAGGGCGTATGCGTTTTTTCCTGAATATATTCAGGAAAAAACGCATACGCCCTTTTTGGCCAACCAAGCAACCTGGAAAGGCAAATCAGCACTACAAAGAAGTCTCGCTTCCCATCGGTTAAAAGGGCCATGCTGAAAAAAGTGTCAAAACCAGAAATACAGGAAAGGCCATGGAGAAATGGGAGCCGTGCTACACTGATGGGCGGGATGTAAATTGCCAACAGCCACTCTGGAGAAGTGTACGGTGAGTCCTGAAACGTCTAAAAAGCAAAGCTTAGAGAGCATAGGGCACTTCCACTCATGGGGGTATACATTGGGAAAATTAAAAATCAGCAAGACACAAGCACCCCAAAGTTTAGGGCTGCTCTCTTGACAAGGACCTCCACTTCATTCCACCTTCAATATCCCAGGAAAGAGAAAAATGGATAAAGGAGTTGTGGTCCTTATGTACAATGGAATATCACTCAGCCATGAAATCAATGTCATAAGGCTAGTAGCAGCATGATGAGTGGATTTAGGTACGACGATTCTAAGTGAAATAAGTCACACAGAAAAGGACACTTCTCATAAGGTATCACTGATAGAGGGAATGTAAAAACCGTTACACTTGAACTGAATTACAAAACAGAACGGAGTCACACATGCAGAAAACACACTATGGCTGCTTAACGGGAAAGGTGAGGTGGGGTGATACATAAAACAAGGGTTTCAAATTAGCTCAGATACCGTTCCATAAACCCAATATGTAATAGACAAGACCTACTCCTTGCTCAGAGAACTGGACTCAACACGCCCTATTCACCGCACAAGAATATATCTGACTAGTAATAATCTTAAAACCTATGTATTGATATCTCTCTGTTAGTGTGTCAAGTGGGTGTAAAGCGGCATAAACACAGCAGTGAAAAGCAGCTAAATCCCATTATAAAAATAAATTATTTTGAAAAACCCATGAAACAAAGACAGTGAAAGAGAGAGAAATTCTTACACAATGCGTTCAGGGGCTGTGATGCAACCTGGATTGACCATATCTAGACCCACAGCTGGATGAGACATAAGGGTGGACACTCTTGGGGCTGAGAGGTTTGGTGAGGTTGGGTGAGCAAACGCAGACCCTTTAAAGTAATACTGCGTGGTACCCATCGCATGGGTCCCAAATCTCCAGGTTCAAGGGCATCTTCCTACATGGAAAACATGCATGAGAAACCCAGAAGATGGTACACCGTGTGATGGGGAAAGGTTTCTAAAACGCACCTCATTTCTCATCTCTTTGTGCTCGGGTTCGCCATTCCAGCCACTTTACTAGCAATCTCCCTACTTGGAGCATCAGCACCTTTAACCTCCTGTTCCGTACAGGTTGCAATTTGTCCTGAGGATGAACGGGAAGACTTGGAACCAATGAGAGACTAGCTCCTGGTGTAGGGACAGGCACAGGTCACTCTATTTTCCCATCAGGAAGAAGAATTAACCACAGCCTCAGCCTGCCCCCGGGAACCAGAACAGGGCCTGAAGCCATCCTGCGCTTTTGCGGCCAGCTCCCTAAAAAGCGAGTTGTAAAATGGAGCTTCAGGGCACTGCAATTCACAAACCTGCAGAGTTATAAATGATAACTCTCGTCCACAAATATATTGAGGGAAGGCAAAGAAGAGGATTTGAAATCAAGGCAGAATTGCAGGAAACAGATTTCAGGAGGTAGATTCGAATCGCCTTTAAAGCACATGAAAAGCGGCAAAACGTTGACAATGATGCCCTTGGCCAAAAAGGGCGTATGCGTTTTTTCCTGAATATATTCAGGAAAAAACGCATACGCCCTTTTTGGCCAACCAAGCAACCTGGAAAGGCAAATCAGCACTACAAAGAAGTCTCGCTTCCCATCGGTTAAAAGGGCCATGCTGAAAAAAGTGTCAAAACCAGAAATACAGGAAAGGCCATGGAGAAATGGGAGCCGTGCTACACTGATGGGCGGGATGTAAATTGCCAACAGCCACTCTGGAGAAGTGTACGGTGAGTCCTGAAACGTCTAAAAAGCAAAGCTTAGAGAGCATAGGGCACTTCCACTCATGGGGGTATACATTGGGAAAATTAAAAATCAGCAAGACACAAGCACCCCAAAGTTTAGGGCTGCTCTCTTGACAAGGACCTCCACTTCATTCCACCTTCAATATCCCAGGAAAGAGAAAAATGGATAAAGGAGTTGTGGTCCTTATGTACAATGGAATATCACTCAGCCAAGAAATCAATGTCATAAGGCTAGTAGCAGCATGATGAGTGGATTTAGGTACGACGATTCTAAGTGAAATAAGTCACACAGAAAAGGACACTTCTCATAAGGTATCACTGATAGAGGGAATGTAAAAACCGTTACAATTGAACTGAATTACAAAACAGAACGGAGTCACACATGCAGAAAACACACTATGGCTGCTTAACGGGAAAGGTGAGGTGGGGTGATACATAAAACAAGGGTTTCAAATTAGCTCAGATACCGTTCCATAAACCCAATATGTAATAGACAAGACCTACTCCTTGCTCAGAGAACTGGACTCAACACGCCCTATTCACCGCACAATAATATATCTGACTAGTTATAATCTTAAAACCTATGTATTGATATCTCTCTGTTAGTGTGTCATGTGGGTGTAAAGCGGCATAAACACAGCAGTGAAAAGCAGCTAAACCCCATTATAAAAATAAATTACTTTGAAAAACCCATGAAACAAAGACAGTGAAAGAGAGAGAAATTCTTACACAATGCGTTCAGAGGCTGTGATGCCACCTGGATTGACCATATCTAGACCCACAGCTGGATGAGACATAAGGGTGGACACTCTTGGGGCTGAGAGATTTGGTGAGGTTGGGTGAGGAAACGCAGACCCTTTAAAGTAATACTGCGTGGTACCCATCGCATGGGTCCCAAATCTCCAGGTTCAAGGGCATCTTGCTACATCGAAAACATGCATGAGAAACCCAGAAGATGGTACACCGTGTGATGGGGAAAGGTTTCTAAAACGCACCTCATTTCTCATCTCCTTGTGCTCGGGTTCGCCATTCCAGCCACTTTACTAGCAATCTCCCTACTTGGAGCATCAGCACCTTTAACCTCCTGTTCCGTACAGGTTGCAATTTGTCCTGAGGATGAACGGGAAGACTTGGAACCAATGAGAGACTAGCTCCTGGTGTAGGGACAGGCACAGGTCACTCTGTTTTCCCATCAGGAAGAAGAATTAACCACAGGCTCAGCCTGCCCCCCGGAACCAGAACAGGGCCTGAAGCCATCCTGCGCTTTTGCGGCGAGCTCCCTAAAAAGCGAGTTGTAAAATGGAGCTTCAGGGCACTGCAATTCACAAACCTGCAGAGTTATAAATGATAACTCTCGTCCAGAAATATATTGAGGGAAGGCAAAGAAGAGGATTTGAAATCAAGGCAGAATTGCAGGAAACAGATTTCAGGAGGTAGATTCGAATCGCCTTTAAAGCACATGAAAAGCGGCAAAACTTTGACAATGATGCCCTTGGCCAAAAAGGGCGTATGCGTTTTTTCCTGAATATATTCAGGAAAAAACACATACGCCCTTTTTGGCCAACCAAGCAACCTGGAAAGGCAAATCAGCACTACAAAGAAGTCTCGCTTCCCATCGGTTAAAAGGGCCATGCTGAAAAAAGTGTCAAAACCAGAAATACAGGAAAGGCCATGGAGAAATGGGAGCCGTGCTACACTGATGGGCGGGATGTAAATTGCCAACAGCCACTCTGGAGAAGTGTACGGTGAGTCCTGAAACGTCTAAAAAGCAAAGCTTAGAGAGCATAGGGCACTTCCACTCATGGGGGTATACATTGGGAAAATTAAAAATCAGCAAGACACAAGCACCCCAAAGTTTAGGGCTGCTCTCTTGACAAGGACCTCCACTTCATTCCACCTTCAATATCCCAGGAAAGAGAAAAATGGATAAAGGAGTTGTGGTCCTTATGTACAATGGAATATCACTCAGCCATGAAATCAATGTCATAAGGCTAGTAGCAGCATGATGAGTGGATTTAGGTACGACGATTCTAAGTGAAATAAGTCACACAGAAAAGGACACTTCTCATAAGGTATCACTGATAGAGGGAATGTAAAAACCGTTACACTTGAACTGAATTACAAAACAGAACGGAGTCACACATGCAGAAAACACACTATGGCTGCTTAACGGGAAAGGTGAGGTGGGGTGATACATAAAACAAGGGTTTCAAATTAGCTCAGATACCGTTCCATAAACCCAATATGTAATAGACAAGACCTACTCCTTGCTCAGAAAACTGGACTCAACACGCCCTATTCACCGCACAAGAATATATCTGACTAGTAATAATCTTAAAACCTATGTATTGATATCTCTCTGTTAGTGTGTCATGTGGGTGTAAAGCGGCATAAACACAGCAGTGAAAAGCAGCTAAACCCCATTATAAAAATAAATTACTTTGAAAAACCCATGAAACAAAGACAGTGAAAGAGAGAGAAATTCTTACACAATGCGTTCAGAGGCTGTGATGCCACCTGGATTGACCATATCTAGACCCACAGCTGGATGAGACATAAGGGTGGACACTCTTGGGGCTGAGAGATTTGGTGAGGTTGGGTGAGGAAACGCAGACCCTTTAAAGTAATACTGCGTGGTACCCATCGCATGGGTCCCAAATCTCCAGGTTCAAGGGCATCTTGCTACATCGAAAACATGCATGAGAAACCCAGAAGATGGTACACCGTGTGATGGGGAAAGGTTTCTAAAACGCACCTCATTTCTCATCTCCTTGTGCTCGGGTTCGCCATTCCAGCCACTTTACTAGCAATCTCCCTACTTGGAGCATCAGCACCTTTAACCTCCTGTTCCGTACAGGTTGCAATTTGTCCTGAGGATGAACGGGAAGACTTGGAACCAATGAGAGACTAGCTCCTGGTGTAGGGACAGGCACAGTTCACTCTGTTTTCCCATCAGGAAGAAGAATTAACCACAGGCTCAGCCTGCCCCCCGGAACCAGAACAGGGCCTGAAGCCATCCTGCGCTTTTGCGGCGAGCTCCCTAAAAAGTGAGTTGTAAAATGGAGCTTCAGGGCACTGCAATTCACAAACCTGCAGAGTTATAAATGATAACTCTCGTCCAGAAATATATTGAGGGAAGGCAAAGAAGAGGATTTGAAATCAAGGCAGAATTGCAGGAAACAGATTTCAGGAGGTAGATTCGAATCGCCTTTAAAGCACATGAAAAGCGGCAAAACTTTGACAATGATGCCCTTGGCCAAAAAGGGCGTATGCGTTTTTTCCTGAATATATTCAGGAAAAAACACATACGCCCTTTTTGGCCAACCAAGCAACCTGGAAAGGCAAATCAGCACTACAAAGAAGTCTCGCTTCCCATCGGTTAAAAGGGCCATGCTGAAAAAAGTGTCAAAACCAGAAATACAGGAAAGGCCATGGAGAAATGGGAGCCGTGCTACACTGATGGGCGGGATGTAAATTGCCAACAGCCACTCTGGAGAAGTGTACGGTGAGTCCTGAAACGTCTAAAAAGCAAAGCTTAGAGAGCATAGGGCACTTCCACTCATGGGGGTATACATTGGGAAAATTAAAAATCAGCAAGACACAAGCACCCCAAAGTTTAGGGCTGCTCTCTTGACAAGGACCTCCACTTCATTCCACCTTCAATATCCCAGGAAAGAGAAAAATGGATAAAGGAGTTGTGGTCCTTATGTACAATGGAATATCACTCAGCCATGAAATCAATGTCATAAGGCTAGTAGCAGCATGATGAGTGGATTTAGGTACGACGATTCTAAGTGAAATAAGTCACACAGAAAAGGACACTTCTCATAAGGTATCACTGATAGAGGGAATGTAAAAACCGTTACACTTGAACTGAATTACAAAACAGAACGGAGTCACACATGCAGAAAACACACTATGGCTGCTTAACGGGAAAGGTGAGGTGGGGTGATACATAAAACAAGGGTTTCAAATTAGCTCAGATACCGTTCCATAAACCCAATATGTAATAGACAAGACCTACTCCTTGCTCAGAAAACTGGACTCAACACGCCCTATTCACCGCACAAGAATATATCTGACTAGTAATAATCTTAAAACCTATGTATTGATATCTCTCTGTTAGTGTGTCAAGTGGGTGTAAAGCGGCATAAACACAGCAGTGAAAAGCAGCTAAACCCCATTATAAAAATAAATTACTTTGAAAAACCCATGAAACAAAGACAGTGAAAGAGAGCGAAATTCGTACACAATGCGTTCAGGGGCTGTGATGCAACCTGGATTGACCATATCTAGACCCACAGCTGGATGAGACATAAGGGTGGACACTCTTGGGGCTGAGAGGTTTGGTGAGGTTGGGTGAGCAAACGCAGACCCTTTAAAGTAATACTGCGTGGTACCCATCGCATGGGTCCCAAATCTCCAGGTTCAAGGGCATCTTGCTACATCGAAAACATGCATGAGAAACCCAGAAGATGGTACACCGTGTGATGGGGAAAGGTTTCTAAAACGCACCTCATTTCTCATCTCCTTGTGCTCGGGTTCGCCATTCCAGACACTTTACTAGCAATCTCCCTACTTGGAGCATCAGCACCTTTAACCTCCTTTTCCGTACAGGTTGCAATTTGTCCTGAGGATGAACGCGAAGACTTGGAACCAATGAGAGACTAGCTCCTGGTGTAGGGACAGGCACAGGTCACTCTGTTTTCCCATCAGGAAGAAGAATTAACCACAGCCTCAGCCTGCCCCCCGGAACCAGAACAGGGCCTGAAGCCATCCTGCGCTTTTGCGGCCAGCTCCCTAAAAAGCGATTTGTAAAATGGAGCTTCAGGGCACTGCAATTCACAAACCTGCAGAGTTATAAATGATAACTCTCGTCCACAAATATATTGAGGGAAGGCAAAGAAGATGATTTGAAATCAAGGCAGAATTGCAGTAAACAGATTTCAGGAGGTAGATTCGAATCGCCTTTAAAGCACATGAAAAGCGGCAAAACTTTGACAATGATGCCCTTGGCCAAAAAGGGCGTATGCGTTTTTTCCTGAATATATTCAGGAAAAAACGCATACGCCCTTTTTGGCCAACCAAGCAACCTGGAAAGGCAAATCAGCGCTACAAAGAAGTCTCGCTTCCCATCGGTTAAAAGGGCCATGCTGAAAAAAGTGTCAAAACCAGAAATACAGGACAGGCCATGGAGAAATGGGAGCCTTGCTACATTGATGGGCGGGATGTAAATTGCCAACAGACACTCTGGAGAAGAGTACGGTGTGTCCTGAAACATTTAAAAAACACAGCTTAGAGAGCATAGGGCACTTCCACTCATGGGGGTATACATTGGGAAAATTAAAAATCAGCAAGACACAAGCACCTCAAAGTTTAGGGCTGCTCTCTTGACAAGGACCTCCACTTCATTCCACCTTCAATATCCCAGGAAAGAGAAAAATGGATAAAGGAGTTGTGGTCCTTATGTACAATGGAATATCACTCAGCCATGAAATCAATGTCATAAGGCTAGTAGCAGCATGATGAGTGGATTTAGGTACGACGATTCTAAGTGAAATAAGTCACACAGAAAAGGACACTTCTCATAAGGTATCACTGATAGAGGGAATGTAAAAACCGTTACACTTGAACTGAATTACAAAACAGAACGGAGTCACACATGCAGAAAACACACTATGGCTGCTTAACGGGAAAGGTGAGGTGGGGTGATACATAAAACAAGGGTTTCAAATTAGCTCAAATACCGTTCCATAAAACCAATATGTAATAGACAAGACCTACTCCTTGCTCAGAGAACTGGACTCAACACGCCCTATTTACCGCACAAGAATATATCTGACTAGTAATAATCTTAAAACCTATATATTGATATCTCTCTGTTAGTGTGTCAAGTGGGTGTAAAGCGGCATAAACACAGCAGTGAAAAGCAGCTAAACCCCATTATAAAAATAAATTACTTTGAAAACCCCATGAAACAAACACAGTGAAAGAGAGCGAAATTCTTACACAATGCGTTCAGGGGCTGTGATGCAACCTGGATTGACCATATCTAGACCCACAGCTGAATGAGACATAAGGGTGGACACTCTTGGGGCTGAGAGGTTTGGTGAGGTTGGGTGAGCAAACACAGACCCTTTAAAGTAATACTGCGTGGTACCCATCGCATGGGTCCCAAATCTCCAGGTTCAAGGGCATCTTGCTACATCGAAAACATGCATGAGAAACCCAGAAGATGGTACACCGTGTGATGGGGAAAGGTTTCTAAAACGCACCTCATTTCTCATCTCCTTGTGCTCGGGTTCGCCATTCCAGCCACTTTAGTAGCAATCTCCCTACTTGGAGCATCAGCACCTTTAACCTCCTGTTCCGTACAGGTTGCAATTTGTCCTGAGGATGAACGGGAAGACTTGGAACCAATGAGAGACTAGCTCCTGGTGTAGGGACAGGCACAGGTCACTCTATTTTCCCATCAGGAAGAAGAATTAACCACAGGCTCAGCCTGCCCCCCGGAACCAGAACAGGGCCTGAAGCCATCCTGCGCTTTTGCGGCCAGCTCCCTAAAAAGCGAGTTGTAAAATGGAGCTTCAGGGCACTGCAATTCACAAACCTGCAGAGTTATAAATGATAACTCTCGTCCACAAATATATTGAGGGAAGGCAAAGAAGAGGATTTGAAATCAAGGCAGAATTGCAGGAAACAGATTTCAGGAGGTAGATTCGAATCGCCTTTAAAGCACATGAAAAGCGGCAAAACGTTGACAATGATGCCCTTGGCCAAAAAGGGCGTATGCGTTTTTTCCTGAATATATTCAGGAAAAAACGCATACGCCCTTTTTGGCCAACCAAGCAACCTGGAAAGGCAAATCAGCACTACAAAGAAGTCTCGCTTCCCATCGGTTAAAAGGGCCATGCTGAAAAAAGTGTCAAAACCAGAAATACAGGAAAGGCCATGGAGAAATGGGAGCCGTGCTACACTGATGGGCGGGATGTAAATTGCCAACAGCCACTCTGGAGAAGTGTACGGTGAGTCCTGAAACGTCTAAAAAGCAAAGCTTAGAGAGCATAGGGCACTTCCACTCATGGGGGTATACATTGGGAAAATTAAAAATCAGCAAGACACAAGCACCCCAAAGTTTAGGGCTGCTCTCTTGACAAGGACCTCCACTTCATTCCACCTTCAATATCCCAGGAAAGAGAAAAATGGATAAAGCAGTTGTGGTCCTTATGTACAATGGAATATCACTCAGCCATGAAATCAATGTCATAAGGCTAGTAGCAGCATGATGAGTGGATTTAGGTACGACGATTCTAAGTGAAATAAGTCACACAGAAAAGGACACTTCTCATAAGGTATCACTGATAGAGGGAATGTAAAAACCGTTACACTTGAACTGAATTACAAAACAGAACAGAGTCACACATGCAGAAAACACACTATGGCTGCTTAACGGGAAAGGTGAGGTGGGGTGATACATAAAACAAGGGTTTCAAATTAGCTCAGATACCGTTCCATAAACCCAATATGTAATAGACAAGACCTACTCCTTGCTCAGAGAACTGGACTCAACACGCCCTATTTACCGCACAAGAATATATCTGACTAGTAATAATCTTAAAACCTATGTATTGATATCTCTCTGTTAGTGTGTCAAGTGGGTGTAAAGCGGCATAAACACAGCAGTGAAAAGCAGCTAAACCCCATTATAAAAATAAATTACTTTGAAAAACCCATGAAACAAAGACAGTGAAAGAGAGCGAAATTCTTACACAATGCGTTCAGGGGCTGTGATGCAACCTGGATTGACCATATCTAGACCCACAGCTGGATGAGACATAAGGGTGGACACTCTTGGGGCTGAGAGGTTTGGTGAGGTTGGGTGAGCAAACACAGACCCTTGAAAGTAATACTGCGTGGTACCCATCGCATGGGTCCCAAATCTCCAGGTTCAAGGGCATCTTGCTACATCGAAAACATGCATGAGAAACCCAGAAGATGGTACACCGTGTGATGGGGAAAGGTTTCTAAAACGCACCTCATTTCTCATCTCCTTGTGCTCGGGTTCGCCATTCCAGCCACTTTACTAGCAATCTCCCTACTTGGAGCATCAGCACCTTTAACCTCCTGTTCCGTACAGGTTGCAATTTGTCCTGAGGATGAACGGGAAGACTTGGAACCAATGAGAGACTAGCTCCTGGTGTAGGGACAGGCACAGGTCACTCTGTTTTCCCATCAGGAAGAAGAATTAACCACAGCCTCAGCCTGCCCCTAGGAACCAGAACAGGGCCTGAAGCCATCCTGCGCTTTTGCGGCCAGCTCCCTAAAAAGCGAGTTGTAAAATGGAGCTTCAGGGCACTGCAATTCACAAACCTGCAGAGTTATAAATGATAACTCTCGTCCACAAATATATTGAGGGAAGGCAAAGAAGAGGATTTGAAATCAAGGCAGAATTGCAGGAAACAGATTTCAGGAGGTAGATTCGAATCGCCTTTAAAGCACATGAAAAGCGGCAAAACGTTGACAATGATGCCCTTGGCCAAAAAGGGCGTATGCGTTTTTTCCTGAATATATTCAGGAAAAAACGCATACGCCCTTTTTGGCCAACCAAGCAACCTGGAAAGGCAAATCAGCGCTACAAAGAAGTCTCGCTTCCCATCGGTTAAAAGGGCCATGCTGAAAAAAGTGTCAAAACCAGAAATACAGGAAAGGCCATGGAGAAATGGGAGCTGTGCTACACTGATGGGCGGGATGTAAATTGCCAACAGCCACTCTGGAGAAGTGTACGGTGAGTCCTGAAACGTCTAAAAAGCAAAGCTTAGAGAGCATAGGGCACTTCCACTCATGGGGGTATACATTGGGAAAATTAAAAATCAGCAAGACACAAGCACCCCAAAGTTTAGGGCTGCTCTCTTGACAAGGACCTCCACTTCATTCCACCTTCAATATCCCAGGAAAGAGAAAAATGGATAAAGGAGTTGTGGTCCTTATGTACAATGGAATATCACTCAGCCATGAAATCAATGTCATAAGGCTAGTAGCAGCATGATGAGTGGATTTAGGTACGACGATTCTAAGTGAAATAAGTCACACAGAAAAGGACACTTCTCATAAGGTATCACTGATAGAGGGAATGTAAAAACCGTTACACTTGAACTGAATTACAAAACAGAACGGAGTCACACATGCAGAAAACACACTATGGCTGCTTAACGGGAAAGGTGAGGTGGGGTGATACATAAAACAAGGGTTTCAAATTAGCTCAAATACCGTTCCATAAAACCAATATGTAATAGACAAGACCTACTCCTTGCTCAGAGAACTGGACTCAACACGCCCTATTCACCGCACAAGAATATATCTGACTAGTAATAATCTTAAAACCTATGTATTGATATCTCTCTGTTAGTGTGTCAAGTGGGTGTAAAGCGGCATAAACACAGCAGTGAAAAGCAGCTAAACCCCATTATAAAAATAAATTACTTTGAAAAACCCATGAAACAAAGACAGTGAAAGAGAGAGAAATTCTTACACAATGCGTTCAGGGGCTGTGATGCAACCTGGATTGACCATATCTAGACCCACAGCTGGATGAGACATAAGGGTGGACACTCTTGGGGCTGAGAGGTTTGGTGAGGTTGGGTGAGCAAACGCAGACCCTTTAAAGTAATACTGCGTGGTACCCATCGCATGGGTCCCAAATCTCCAGGTTCAAGGGCATCTTCCTACATGGAAAACATGCATGAGAAACCCAGAAGATGGTACACCGTGTGATGGGGAAAGGTTTCTAAAACGCACCTCATTTCTCATCTCCTTGTGCTCGGGTTCGCCATTCCAGCCACTTTACTAGCAATCTCCCTACTTGGAGCATCAGCACCTTTAACCTCCTGTTCCGTACAGGTTGCAATTTGTCCTGAGGATGAACGGGAAGACTTGGAACCAATGAGAGACTAGCTCCTGGTGTAGGGACAGGCACAGGTCACTCTGTTTTCCCATCAGGAAGAAGAATTAACCACAGCCTCAGCCTGCCCTCCGGAACCAGAACAGGGCCTGAAGCCATCCTGCGCTTTTGCGGCCAGCTCCCTAAAAAGCGAGTTGTAAAATGGAGCTTCAGGGCACTGCAATTCACAAACCTGCAGAGTTATAAATGATAACTCTCGTCCAGAAATATATTGAGGGAAGGCAAAGAAGAGGATTTGAAATCAAGGCAGAATTGCAGGAAACAGATTTCAGGAGGTAGATTCGAATCGCCTTTAAAGCACATGAAAAGCGGCAAAACGTTGACAATGATGCCCTTGGCCAAAAAGGGCGTATGCGTTTTTTCCTGAATATATTCAGGAAAAAACGCATACGCCCTTTTTGGCCAACCAAGCAACCTGGAAAGGCAAATCAGCACTACAAAGAAGTCTCGCTTCCCATCGGTTAAAAGGGCCATGCTGAAAAAAGTGTCAAAACCAGAAATACAGGAAAGGCCATGGAGAAATGGGAGCCGTGCTACACTGATGGGCGGGATGTAAATTGCCAACAGCCACTCTGGAGAAGTGTACGGTGAGTCCTGAAACGTCTAAAAAGCAAAGCTTAGAGAGCATAGGGCACTTCCACTCATGGGGGTATACATTGGGAAAATTAAAAATCAGCAAGACACAAGCACCCCAAAGTTTAGGGCTGCTCTCTTGACAAGGACCTCCACTTCATTCCACCTTCAATATCCCAGGAAAGAGAAAAATGGATAAAGGAGTTGTGGTCCTTATGTACAATGGAATATCACTCAGCCATGAAATCAATGTCATAAGGCTAGTAGCAGCATGATGAGTGGATTTAGGTACGACGATTCTAAGTGAAATAAGTCACACAGAAAAGGACACTTCTCATAAGGTATCACTGATAGAGGGAATGTAAAAACCGTTACACTTGAACTGAATTACAAAACAGAACGGAGTCACACATGCAGAAAACACACTATGGCTGCTTAACGGGAAAGGTGAGGTGGGGTGATACATAAAACAAGGGTTTCAAATTAGCTCAGATACCGTTCCATAAACCCAATATGTAATAGACAAGACCTACTCCTTGCTCAGAGAACTGGACTCAACACGCCCTATTCACCGCACAAGAATATATCTGACTAGTAATAATCTTAAAACCTATGTATTGATATCTCTCTGTTAGTGTGTCAAGTGGGTGTAAAGCGGCATAAACACAGCAGTGAAAAGCAGCTAAATCCCATTATAAAAATAAATTATTTTGAAAAACCCATGAAACAAAGACAGTGAAAGAGAGAGAAATTCTTACACAATGCGTTCAGGGGCTGTGATGCAACCTGGATTGACCATATCTAGACCCACAGCTGGATGAGACATAAGGGTGGACACTCTTGGGGCTGAGAGGTTTGGTGAGGTTGGGTGAGCAAACGCAGACCCTTTAAAGTAATACTGCGTGGTACCCATCGCATGGGTCCCAAATCTCCAGGTTCAAGGGCATCTTCCTACATGGAAAACATGCATGAGAAACCCAGAAGATGGTACACCGTGTGATGGGGAAAGGTTTCTAAAACGCACCTCATTTCTCATCTCTTTGTGCTCGGGTTCGCCATTCCAGCCACTTTACTAGCAATCTCCCTACTTGGAGCATCAGCACCTTTAACCTCCTGTTCCGTACAGGTTGCAATTTGTCCTGAGGATGAACGGGAAGACTTGGAACCAATGAGAGACTAGCTCCTGGTGTAGGGACAGGCACAGGTCACTCTATTTTCCCATCAGGAAGAAGAATTAACCACAGCCTCAGCCTGCCCCCGGGAACCAGAACAGGGCCTGAAGCCATCCTGCGCTTTTGCGGCCAGCTCCCTAAAAAGCGAGTTGTAAAATGGAGCTTCAGGGCACTGCAATTCACAAACCTGCAGAGTTATAAATGATAACTCTCGTCCACAAATATATTGAGGGAAGGCAAAGAAGAGGATTTGAAATCAAGGCAGAATTGCAGGAAACAGATTTCAGGAGGTAGATTCGAATCGCCTTTAAAGCACATGAAAAGCGGCAAAACGTTGACAATGATGCCCTTGGCCAAAAAGGGCGTATGCGTTTTTTCCTGAATATATTCAGGAAAAAACGCATACGCCCTTTTTGGCCAACCAAGCAACCTGGAAAGGCAAATCAGCACTACAAAGAAGTCTCGCTTCCCATCGGTTAAAAGGGCCATGCTGAAAAAAGTGTCAAAACCAGAAATACAGGAAAGGCCATGGAGAAATGGGAGCCGTGCTACACTGATGGGCGGGATGTAAATTGCCAACAGCCACTCTGGAGAAGTGTACGGTGAGTCCTGAAACGTCTAAAAAGCAAAGCTTAGAGAGCATAGGGCACTTCCACTCATGGGGGTATACATTGGGAAAATTAAAAATCAGCAAGACACAAGCACCCCAAAGTTTAGGGCTGCTCTCTTGACAAGGACCTCCACTTCATTCCACCTTCAATATCCCAGGAAAGAGAAAAATGGATAAAGGAGTTGTGGTCCTTATGTACAATGGAATATCACTCAGCCAAGAAATCAATGTCATAAGGCTAGTAGCAGCATGATGAGTGGATTTAGGTACGACGATTCTAAGTGAAATAAGTCACACAGAAAAGGACACTTCTCATAAGGTATCACTGATAGAGGGAATGTAAAAACCGTTACAATTGAACTGAATTACAAAACAGAACGGAGTCACACATGCAGAAAACACACTATGGCTGCTTAACGGGAAAGGTGAGGTGGGGTGATACATAAAACAAGGGTTTCAAATTAGCTCAGATACCGTTCCATAAACCCAATATGTAATAGACAAGACCTACTCCTTGCTCAGAGAACTGGACTCAACACGCCCTATTCACCGCACAATAATATATCTGACTAGTTATAATCTTAAAACCTATGTATTGATATCTCTCTGTTAGTGTGTCATGTGGGTGTAAAGCGGCATAAACACAGCAGTGAAAAGCAGCTAAACCCCATTATAAAAATAAATTACTTTGAAAAACCCATGAAACAAAGACAGTGAAAGAGAGAGAAATTCTTACACAATGCGTTCAGAGGCTGTGATGCCACCTGGATTGACCATATCTAGACCCACAGCTGGATGAGACATAAGGGTGGACACTCTTGGGGCTGAGAGATTTGGTGAGGTTGGGTGAGGAAACGCAGACCCTTTAAAGTAATACTGCGTGGTACCCATCGCATGGGTCCCAAATCTCCAGGTTCAAGGGCATCTTGCTACATCGAAAACATGCATGAGAAACCCAGAAGATGGTACACCGTGTGATGGGGAAAGGTTTCTAAAACGCACCTCATTTCTCATCTCCTTGTGCTCGGGTTCGCCATTCCAGCCACTTTACTAGCAATCTCCCTACTTGGAGCATCAGCACCTTTAACCTCCTGTTCCGTACAGGTTGCAATTTGTCCTGAGGATGAACGGGAAGACTTGGAACCAATGAGAGACTAGCTCCTGGTGTAGGGACAGGCACAGGTCACTCTGTTTTCCCATCAGGAAGAAGAATTAACCACAGGCTCAGCCTGCCCCCCGGAACCAGAACAGGGCCTGAAGCCATCCTGCGCTTTTGCGGCCAGCTCCCTAAAAAGCGAGTTGTAAAATGGAGCTTCAGGGCACTGCAATTCACAAACCTGCAGAGTTATAAATGATAACTCTCGTCCACAAATATATTGAGGGAAGGCAAAGAAGAGGATTTGAAATCAAGGCAGAATTGCAGGAAACAGATTTCAGGAGGTAGATTCGAATCGCCTTTAAAGCACATGAAAAGCGGCAAAACTTTGACAATGATGCCCTTGGCCAAAAAGGGCGTATGCGTTTTTTCCTGAATATATTCAGGAAAAAACACATACGCCCTTTTTGGCCAACCAAGCAACCTGGAAAGGCAAATCAGCACTACAAAGAAGTCTCGCTTCCCATCGGTTAAAAGGGCCATGCTGAAAAAAGTGTCAAAACCAGAAATACAGGAAAGGCCATGGAGAAATGGGAGCCGTGCTACACTGATGGGCGGGATGTAAATTGCCAACAGCCACTCTGGAGAAGTGTACGGTGAGTCCTGAAACGTCTAAAAAGCAAAGCTTAGAGAGCATAGGGCACTTCCACTCATGGGGGTATACATTGGGAAAATTAAAAATCAGCAAGACACAAGCACCCCAAAGTTTAGGGCTGCTCTCTTGACAAGGACCTCCACTTCATTCCACCTTCAATATCCCAGGAAAGAGAAAAATGGATAAAGGAGTTGTGGTCCTTATGTACAATGGAATATCACTCAGCCATGAAATCAATGTCATAAGGCTAGTAGCAGCATGATGAGTGGATTTAGGTACGACGATTCTAAGTGAAATAAGTCACACAGAAAAGGACACTTCTCATAAGGTATCACTGATAGAGGGAATGTAAAAACCGTTACACTTGAACTGAATTACAAAACAGAACGGAGTCACACATGCAGAAAACACACTATGGCTGCTTAACGGGAAAGGTGAGGTGGGGTGATACATAAAACAAGGGTTTCAAATTAGCTCAGATACCGTTCCATAAACCCAATATGTAATAGACAAGACCTACTCCTTGCTCAGAAAACTGGACTCAACACGCCCTATTCACCGCACAAGAATATATCTGACTAGTAATAATCTTAAAACCTATGTATTGATATCTCTCTGTTAGTGTGTCATGTGGGTGTAAAGCGGCATAAACACAGCAGTGAAAAGCAGCTAAACCCCATTATAAAAATAAATTACTTTGAAAAACCCATGAAACAAAGACAGTGAAAGAGAGAGAAATTCTTACACAATGCGTTCAGAGGCTGTGATGCCACCTGGATTGACCATATCTAGACCCACAGCTGGATGAGACATAAGGGTGGACACTCTTGGGGCTGAGAGATTTGGTGAGGTTGGGTGAGGAAACGCAGACCCTTTAAAGTAATACTGCGTGGTACCCATCGCATGGGTCCCAAATCTCCAGGTTCAAGGGCATCTTGCTACATCGAAAACATGCATGAGAAACCCAGAAGATGGTACACCGTGTGATGGGGAAAGGTTTCTAAAACGCACCTCATTTCTCATCTCCTTGTGCTCGGGTTCGCCATTCCAGCCACTTTACTAGCAATCTCCCTACTTGGAGCATCAGCACCTTTAACCTCCTGTTCCGTACAGGTTGCAATTTGTCCTGAGGATGAACGGGAAGACTTGGAACCAATGAGAGACTAGCTCCTGGTGTAGGGACAGGCACAGTTCACTCTGTTTTCCCATCAGGAAGAAGAATTAACCACAGGCTCAGCCTGCCCCCCGGAACCAGAACAGGGCCTGAAGCCATCCTGCGCTTTTGCGGCGAGCTCCCTAAAAAGCGAGTTGTAAAATGGAGCTTCAGGGCACTGCAATTCACAAACCTGCAGAGTTATAAATGATAACTCTCGTCCAGAAATATATTGAGGGAAGGCAAAGAAGAGGATTTGAAATCAAGGCAGAATTGCAGGAAACAGATTTCAGGAGGTAGATTCGAATCGCCTTTAAAGCACATGAAAAGCGGCAAAACTTTGACAATGATGCCCTTGGCCAAAAAGGGCGTATGCGTTTTTTCCTGAATATATTCAGGAAAAAACACATACGCCCTTTTTGGCCAACCAAGCAACCTGGAAAGGCAAATCAGCACTACAAAGAAGTCTCGCTTCCCATCGGTTAAAAGGGCCATGCTGAAAAAAGTGTCAAAACCAGAAATACAGGAAAGGCCATGGAGAAATGGGAGCCGTGCTACACTGATGGGCGGGATGTAAATTGCCAACAGCCACTCTGGAGAAGTGTACGGTGAGTCCTGAAACGTCTAAAAAGCAAAGCTTAGAGAGCATAGGGCACTTCCACTCATGGGGGTATACATTGGGAAAATTAAAAATCAGCAAGACACAAGCACCCCAAAGTTTAGGGCTGCTCTCTTGACAAGGACCTCCACTTCATTCCACCTTCAATATCCCAGGAAAGAGAAAAATGGATAAAGGAGTTGTGGTCCTTATGTACAATGGAATATCACTCAGCCATGAAATCAATGTCATAAGGCTAGTAGCAGCATGATGAGTGGATTTAGGTACGACGATTCTAAGTGAAATAAGTCACACAGAAAAGGACACTTCTCATAAGGTATCACTGATAGAGGGAATGTAAAAACCGTTACACTTGAACTGAATTACAAAACAGAACGGAGTCACACATGCAGAAAACACACTATGGCTGCTTAACGGGAAAGGTGAGGTGGGGTGATACATAAAACAAGGGTTTCAAATTAGCTCAGATACCGTTCCATAAACCCAATATGTAATAGACAAGACCTACTCCTTGCTCAGAGAACTGGACTCAACACGCCCTATTCACCGCACAAGAATATATCTGACTAGTAATAATCTTAAAACCTATGTATTGATATCTCTCTGTTAGTGTGTCAAGTGGGTGTAAAGCGGCATAAACACAGCAGTGAAAAGCAGCTAAACCCCATTATAAAAATAAATTACTTTGAAAAACCCATGAAACAAAGACAGTGAAAGAGAGCGAAATTCTTACACAATGCGTTCAGGGGCTGTGATGCAACCTGGATTGACCATATCTAGACCCACAGCTGGATGAGACATAAGGGTGGACACTCTTGGGGCTGAGAGGTTTGGTGAGGTTGGGTGAGCAAACGCAGACCCTTTAAAGTAATACTGCGTGGTACCCATCGCATGGGTCCCAAATCTCCAGGTTCAAGGGCATCTTGCTACATCGAAAACATGCATGAGAAACCCAGAAGATGGTACACCGTGTGATGGGGAAAGGTTTCTAAAACGCACCTCATTTCTCATCTCCTTGTGCTCGGGTTCGCCATTCCAGACACTTTACTAGCAATCTCCCTACTTGGAGCATCAGCACCTTTAACCTCCTGTTCCGTACAGGTTGCAATTTGTCCTGAGGATGAACGGGAAGACTTGGAACCAATGAGAGACTAGCTCCTGGTGTAGGGACAGACACAGGTCACTCTGTTTTCCCATCAGGAAGAAGAATTAACCACAGCCTCAGCCTGCCCCCCGGAACCAGAACAGGGCCTGAAGCCATCATGCGCTTTTGCGGCCAGCTCCCTAAAAAGCGAGTTGTAAAATGGAGCTTCAGGGCACTGCAATTCACAAACCTGCAGAGTTATAAATGATAACTCTCGTCCACAAATATATTGAGGGAAGGCAAAGAAGAGGATTTGAAATCAAGGCAGAATTGCAGGAAACAGATTTCAGGAGGTAGATTCGAATCGCCTTTAAAGCACATGAAAAGCAGCAAAACGTTTACAATGATGCCCTTGGTCAAAAAGGGCGTATGCGTTTTTTCCTGAATATATTCAGGAAAAAACGCATACGCCCTTTTTGGCCAACCAAGCAACCTGGAAAGGCAAATCAGCGCTACAAAGAAGTTTCGCTTCCCATCGGTTAAAAGGGCCATGCTGAAAAAAGTGTCAAAACCAGAAATACAGGAAAGGCCATGGAGAAATGGGAGGCTTGCTACACTGATGGGCGGGATGTAAATTGCCAACAGCCACTCTGGAGAAGTGTACGGTAAGTCCTGAAACGTCTAAAAAGCAAAGCTTAGAGAGCATAGGGCACTTCCACTCATGGGGGTATACATTGGGAAAATTAAAAATCAGCAAGACACAAGCACCCCAAAGTTTAGGGCTGCTCTCTTGACAAGGACCTCCACTTCATTCCACCTTCAATATCCCAGGAAAGAGAAAAATGGATAAAGCAGTTGTGGTCCTTATGTACAATGGAATATCACTCAGCCATGAAATCAATGTCATAAGGCTAGTAGCAGCATGATGAGTGGATTTAGGTACGACGATTCTAAGTGAAATAAGTCACACAGAAAAGGACACTTCTCATAAGGTATCACTGATAGAGGGAATGTAAAAACCGTTACACTTGAACTGAATTACAAAACAGAACGGAGTCACACATGCAGAAAACATACTATGGCTGCTGAACGGGAAAGGTGAGGTGGGGTGATACATAAAACAAGGGTTTCAAATTAGCTCAGATACCGTTCCATAAACCCAATATGTAATAGACAAGACCTACTCCTTACTCAGAGAACTGGACTCAACACGCCCTATTCACTGCACAAGAATATATCTGACTAGTAATAATCTTAAAACCTATGTATTGATATCTCTCTGTTAGTGTGTCAAGTGGGTGTAAAGTGGCATAAACACAGCAGTGAAAAGCAGCTAAACCCCATTATAAAAATAAATTACTTTTACAAACCCATGAAACAAAGACAGTGAAAGAGAGAGAAATTCTTACACAATGCGTTCAGGGGCTGTGATGCAACCTGGATTGACCATATCTAGACCCACAGCTGGATGAGACATAAGGGTGGACACTCTTGGGGCTGAGAGGTTTGGTGAGGTTGGGTGAGCAAACGCAGACCCTTTAAAGTAATACTGCGTGGTACCCATCGCATGGGTCCCAAATCTCCAGGTTCAAGGGCATCTTGCTACATCGAAAACATGCATGAGAAACCCAGAAGATGGTACACCGTGTGATGGGGAAAGGTTTCTAAAACGCACCTCATTTCTCATCTCCTTGTGCTCGGGTTCGCCATTCCAGCCACTTTACTAGCAATCTCCCTACTTGGAGCATCAGCACCTTTAACCTCCTGTTCCGTACAGGTTGCAATTTGTCCTGAGGATGAACGGGAAGACTTGGAACCAATGAGAGACTAGCTCCTGGTGTAGGGACAGGCACAGGTCACTCTGTTTTCCCATCAGGAAGAAGAATTAACCACAGCCTCAGCCTGCCCCCCGGAACCAGAACAGGGCCTGAAGCCATCCTGCGCTTTTGCGGCCAGCTCCCTAAAAAGCGAGTTGTAAAATGGAGCTTCAGGGCACTGCAATTCACAAACCTGCAGAGTTATAAATGATAACTCTCGTCCACAAATATATTGAGGGAAGGCAAAGAAGAGGATTTGAAATCAAGGCAGAATTGCAGGAAACAGATTTCAGGAGGTAGATTCGAATCGCCTTTAAAGCACATGAAAAGCGGCAAAACGTTGACAATGATGCCCTTGGCCAAAAAGGGCGTATGCGTTTTTTCCTGAATATATTCAGGAAAAAACGCATACGCCCTTTTTGGCCAACCAAGCAACCTGGAAAGGCAAATCAGCGCTACAAAGAAGTCTCGCTTCCCATCGGTTAAAAGGGCCATGCTGAAAAAAGTGTCAAAACCAGAAATACAGGAAAGGCCATGGAGAAATCGGAGCCGTGCTACACTGATGGGCGGGATGTAAATTGCCAACAGCCACTCTGGAGAAGTGTACGGTGAGTCCTGAAACGTCTAAAAAGCAAAGCTTAGAGAGCATAGGGCACTTCCACTCATGGGGGTATACATTGGGAAAATTAAAAATCAGCAAGACACAAGCACCCCAAAGTTTAGGGCTGCTCTCTTGACAAGGACCTCCACTTCATTCCACCTTCAATATCCCAGGAAAGAGAAAAATGGATAAAGGAGTTGTGGTCCTTATGTACAATGGAATATCACTCAGCCATGAAATCAATGTCATAAGGCTAGTAGCAGCATGATGAGTGGATTTAGGTACGACGATTCTAAGTGAAATAAGTCACACAGAAAAGGACACTTCTCATAAGGTATCACTGATAGAGGGAATGTAAAAACCGTTACACTTGAACTGAATTACAAAACAGAACGGAGTCACACATGCAGAAAACACACTATGGCTGCTTAACGGGAAAGGTGAGGTGGGGTGATACATAAAACAAGGGTTTCAAATTAGCTCAGATACCGTTCCATAAACCCAATATGTAATAGACAAGACCTACTCCTTGCTCAGAGAACTGGACTCAACACGCCCTATTCACCGCACAAGAATATATCTGACTAGTAATAATCTTAAAACCTATGTATTGATATCTCTCTGTTAGTGTGTCAAGTGGGTGTAAAGCGGCATAAACACAGCAGTGAAAAGCAGCTAAACCCCATTATAAAAATAAATTACTTTGAAAAACCCATGAAACAAAGACAGTGAAAGAGAGCGAAATTCTTACACAATGCGTTCAGGGGCTGTGATGCAACCTGGATTGACCATATCTAGAACCACAGCTGGATGAGACATAAGGGTGGACACTCTTGGGGCTGAGAGGTTTGGTGAGGTTGGGTGAGCAAACGCAGACCCTTTAAAGTAATACTGCGTGGTACCCATCGCATGGGTCCCAAATCTCCAGGTTCAAGGGCATCTTGCTACATCGAAAACATGCATGAGAAACCCAGAAGATGGTACACCGTGTGATGGGGAAAGGTTTCTAAAACGCACCTCATTTTTCATCTCCTTGTGCTCGGGTTCGCCATTCCAGCCACTTTACTAGCAATCTCCCTACTTGGAGCATCAGCACCTTTAACCTCCTGTTCCGTACAGGTTGCAATTTGTCCTGAGGATGAACGGGAAGACTTGGAACCAATGAGAGACTAGCTCTTGGTGTAGGGACAGGCATATGTCACTCTATTTTCCCATCAGGAAGAAGAATTAACCACAGGCTCAGCCTGCCCCCCGGAACCAGAGCAGGGCCTGAAGCCATCCTGCGCTTTTGCGGCCAGCTCCCTAAAAAGCGAGTTGTAAAATGGAACTTCAGGGCACTGCAATTCACAAACCTGCAGAGTTATAAATGATAACTCTCGTCCACAAATATATTGAGGGAAGGCAAAGAATAGGATTTGAAATCAAGGCAGAATTGCAGGAAACAGATTTCAGGAGGTAGATTCGAATCGCCT
Organism: Balaenoptera ricei; assembly: GCF_028023285.1. NCBI lineage: Eukaryota > Metazoa > Chordata > Mammalia > Artiodactyla > Balaenopteridae > Balaenoptera > Balaenoptera ricei. The sequence continues at coordinate 126,137 of NW_026777612.1, forward strand.
TTAAAGCACATGAAAAGCGGCAAAACGTTGACAATGATGCCCTTGGCCAAAAAGGGCGTATGCGTTTTTTCCTGAATATATTCAGGAAAAAACGCATACGCCCTTTTTGGCCAAACAAGCAACCTGGAAAGGCAAATCAGCGCTACAAAGAAGACTCGCTTCCCATCGGTCAAAAGGGCCATGCTGAAAAAAGTGTCAAAACCAGAAATGCAGGACAGGCCATGGAGAAATGGGAGCCTTGCTACACGGATGGGCGGGATGTAAATTGCCAACAGACACTCTGGAGAAGTGTACGGTGAGTCCTGAAACGTCTAAAAAGCAAAGCTTAGAGAGCATAGGGCACTTCCACTCATGGGGGTATACATTGGGAAAATTAAAAATCAGCAAGACACAAGCACCCCAAAGTTTAGGGCTGCTCTCTTGACAAGGACCTCCACTTCATTCCACCTTCAATATCCCAGGAAAGAGAAAAATGGATAAAGGAGTTGTGGTCCTTATGTACAATGGAATATCACTCAGCCATGAAATCAATGTCATAAGGCTAGTAGCAGCATGATGAGTGGATTTAGGTACGACGATTCTAAGTGAAATAAGTCACACAGAAAAGGACACTTCTCATAAGGTATCACTGATAGAGGGAATGTAAAAACCGTTACACTTGAACTGAATTACAAAACAGAACGGAGTCACACATGCAGAAAACACACTATGGCTGCTTAACGGGAAAGGTGAGGTGGGGTGATACATAAAACAAGGGTTTCAAATTAGCTCAGATACCGTTCCATAAACCCAATATGTAATAGACAAGACCTACTCCTTGCTCAGAGAACTGGACTCAACACGCCCTATTCACCGCACAAGAATATATCTGACTAGTAATAATCTTAAAACCTATGTATTGATATCTCTCTGTTAGTGTGTCAAGTGGGTGTAAAGCGGCATAAACACAGCAGTGAAAAGCAGCTAAACCCCATTATAAAAATAAATTACTTTGAAAAACCCATGAAACAAAGACAGTGAAAGAGAGCGAAATTCTTACACAATGCGTTCAGGGGCTGTGATGCAACCTGGATTGACCATATCTAGACCCACAGCTGGATGAGACATAAGGGTGGACACTCTTGGGGCTGAGAGGTTTGGTGAGGTTGGGTGAGCAAACGCAGACCCTTTAAAGTAATACTGCGTGGTACCCATCGCATGGGTCCCAAATGTCCAGGTTCAAGGGCATCTTGCTACATCGAAAACATGCATGAGAAACCCAGAAGATGGTACACCGTGTGATGGGGAAAGGTTTCTAAAACGCACCTCATTTCTCATCTCCTTGTGCTCGGGTTCGCCATTCCAGCCACTTTACTAGCAATCTCCCTACTTGGAGCATCAGCACCTTTAACCTCCTGTTCCGTACAGGTTGCAATTTGTCCTGAGGATGAACGGGAAGACTTGGAACCAATGAGAGACTAGCTCCTGGTGTAGGGACACGCACAGGTCACTCTGTTTTCCCATCAGGAAGAAGAATTAACCACAGGCTCAGCCTGACCCCCGGAACCAGAGCAGGGCCTGAAGCCATCCTGCGCTTTTGCGGCCAGCTCCCTAAAAAGCGAGTTGTAAAATGGAGCTTCAGGGCACTGCAATTCACAAACCTGCAGAGTTATAAATGATAACTCTCGTCCACAAATATATTGAGGGAAGGCAAAGAAGAGGATTTGAAATCAAGGCAGAATTGCAGGAAACAGATTTCAGGAGGTAGATTCGAATCGCCTTTAAAGCACATGAAAAGCGGCAAAACGTTGACAATGATGCCCTTGGCCAAAAAGGGCGTATGCGTTTTTTCCTGAATATATTCAGGAAAAAACGCATACGCCCTTTTTGGCCAACCAAGCAACCTGGAAACGCAAATCAGCGCTACAAAGAAGTCTCGCTTCCCATCGGTTAAAAGGGCCATGCTGAAAAAAGTGTCAAAACCAGAAATACAGGAAAGGCCATGGAGAAATCGGAGCCGTGCTACACTGATGGGCGGGATGTAAATTGCCAACAGCCACTCTGGAGAAGTGTACGGTGAGTCCTGAAACGTCTAAAAAGCAAAGCTTAGAGAGCATAGGGCACTTCCACTCATGGGGGTATACATTGGGAAAATTAAAAATCAGCAAGACACAAGCATTCCAAAGTTTAGGGCTGCTCTCTTGACAAGGACCTCCACTTCATTCCACCTTCAATATCCCAGGAAAGAGAAAAATGGATAAAGGAGTTGTGGTCCTTATGTACAATGGAATATCACTCAGCCATGAAATCAATGTCATAAGGCTAGTAGCAGCATGATGAGTGGATTTAGGTACGACGATTCTAAGTGAAATAAGTCACACAGAAAAGGACACTTCTCATAAGGTATCACTGATAGAAGGAATGTAAAAACCGTTACACTTGAACTGAATTACAAAACAGAACGGAGTCACACATGCAGAAAACACACTATGGCTGCTTAACGGGAAAGGTGAGGTGGGGTGATACATAAAACAAGGGTTTCAAATTAGCTCAGATACCGTTCCATAAACCCAATATGTAATAGACAAGACCTACTCCTTGCTCAGAGAACTGGACTCAACACGCCCTATTCACCGCACAAGAATATATCTGACTAGTAATAATCTTAAAACCTATGTATTGATATCTCTCTGTTAGTGTGTCAAGTGGGTGTAAAGCGGCATAAACACAGCAGTGAAAAGCAGCTAAACCCCATTATAAAAATAAATTACTTTGAAAAACCCATGAAACAAAGACAGTGAAAGAGAGCGAAATTCTTACACAATGCGTTCAGGGGCTGTGATGCAACCTGGATTGACCATATCTAGACCCACAGCTGGATGAGACATAAGGGTGGACACTCTTGGGGCTGAGAGGTTTGGTGAGGTTGGGTGAGCAAACGCAGACCCTTTAAAGTAATACTGCGTGGTACCCATCGCATGGGTCCCAAATGTCCAGGTTCAAGGGCATCTTGCTACATGGAAAACATGCATGAGAAACCCAGAAGATGGTACACCGTGTGATGGGGAAAGGTTTCTAAAACGCACCTCATTTCTCATCTCCTTGTGCTCGGGTTCGCCATTCCAGCCACTTTACTAGCAATCTCCCTACTTGGAGCATCAGCACCTTTAACCTCCTGTTCCGTACAGGTTGCAATTTGTCCTGAGGATGAACGGGAAGACTTGGAACCAATGAGAGACTAGCTCCTGGTGTAGGGACAGGCACAGGTCACTCTGTTTTCCCATCAGGAAGAAGAATTAACCACAGCCTCAGCCTGCCCCCCGGAACCAGAACAGGGCCTGAAGCCATCCTGCGCTTTTGCGGCCAGCTCCCTAAAAAGCGAGTTGTAAAATGGAACTTCAGGGCACTGCAATTCACAAACCTGCAGAGTTATAAATGATAACTCTCGTCCACAAATATATTGAGGGAAGGCAAAGAAGAGGATTTGAAATCAAGGCAGAATTGCAGGAAACAGATTTCAGGAGGTAGATTCGAATCGCCTTTAAAGCACATGAAAAGCGGCAAAACGTTGACAATGATGCCCTTGGCCAAAAAGGGCGTATGCGTTTTTTCCTGAATATATTCAGGAAAAAACGCATACGCCCTTTTTGGCCAACCAAGCAACCTGGAAACGCAAATCAGCGCTACAAAGAAGTCTCGCTTCCCATCGGTTAAAAGGGCCATGCTGAAAAAAGTGTCAAAACCAGAAATACAGGAAAGGCCATGGAGAAATCGGAGCCGTGCTACACTGATGGGCGGGATGTAAATTGCCAACAGCCACTCTGGAGAAGTGTACGGTGAGTCCTGAAACGTCTAAAAAGCAAAGCTTAGAGAGCATAGGGCACTTCCACTCATGGGGGTATACATTGGGAAAATTAAAAATCAGCAAGACACAAGCATTCCAAAGTTTAGGGCTGCTCTCTTGACAAGGACCTCCACTTCATTCCACCTTCAATATCCCAGGAAAGAGAAAAATGGATAAAGGAGTTGTGGTCCTTATGTACAATGGATTATCACTCAGCCATGAAATCAATGTCATAAGGCTAGTAGCAGCATGATGAGTGGATTTAGGTACGACGATTCTAAGTGAAATAAGTCACACAGAAAAGGACACTTCTCATAAGGTATCACTGATAGAGGGAATGTAAAAACCGTTACACTTGAACTGAATTACAAAACAGAACGGAGTCACACATGCAGAAAACACACTATGGCTGCTTAACGGGAAAGGTGAGGTGGGGTGATACATAAAACAAGGGTTTCAAATTAGCTCAGATACCGTTCCATAAACCCAATATGTAATAGACAAGACCTACTCCTTGCTCAGAGAACTGGACTCAACACGCCCTATTCACCGCACAAGAATATATCTGACTAGTAATAATCTTAAAACCTATGTATTGATATCTCTCTGTTAGTGTGTCAAGTGGGTGTAAAGCGGCATAAACACAGCAGTGAAAAGCAGCTAAACCCCATTATAAAAATAAATTACTTTGAAAAACCCATGAAACAAAGACAGTGAAAGAGAGCGAAATTCTTACACAATGCGTTCAGGGGCTGTGATGCAACCTGGATTGACCATATCTAGACCCACAGCTGGATGAGACATAAGGGTGGACACTCTTGGGGCTGAGAGGTTTGGTTAGGTTGGGTGAGCAAACGCAGACCCTTTAAAGTAATACTGCGTGGTACCCATCGCATGGGTCCCAAATGTCCAGGTTCAAGGGCATCTTGCTACATGGAAAACATGCATGAGAAACCCAGAAGATGGTACACCGTGTGATGGGGAAAGGTTTCTAAAACGCACCTCATTTCTCATCTCCTTGTGCTCGGGTTCGCCATTCCAGCCACTTTACTAGCAATCTCCCTACTTGGAGCATCAGCACCTTTAACCTCCTGTTCCGTACAGGTTGCAATTTGTCCTGAGGATGAACGGGAAGACTTGGAACCAATGAGAGACTAGCTCCTGGTGTAGGGACAGGCACAGGTCACTCTGTTTTCCCATCAGGAAGAAGAATTAACCACAGCCTCAGCCTGCCCCCCGGAACCAGAACAGGGCCTGAAGCCATCATGCGCTATTGCGGCCAGGTCCCTAAAAAGCGAGTTGTAAAATGGAGCTTCAGGGCACTGCAATTCACAAACCTGCAGAGTTATAAATGATAACTCTCGTCCACAAATATATTGAGGGAAGGCAAAGAAGAGGATTTGAAATCAAGGCAGAATTGCAGGAAACAGATTTCAGGAGGTAGATTCGAATCGCCTTTAAAGCACATGAAAAGCAGCAAAACGTTGACAATGATGCCCTTGGCCAAAAAGGGCGTATGCGTTTTTTCCTGAATATATTCAGGAAAAAACGCATACGCCCTTTTTGGCCAACCAAGCAACCTGGAAAGGCAGATCAGCGCTACAAAGAAGTCTCGCTTCCCATCGGTTAAATGGGCCATGCTGAAAAAAGTGTCAAAACCAGAAATACAGGAAAGGCCATGGAGAAATGGGAGCCATGCTACACTGATGGGCGGGATGTAAATTGCCAACAGCCACTCTGGAGAAGTGTACGGTAAGTCCTGAAACGTCTAAAAAGCAAAGCTTAGAGAGCATAGGGCACTTCCACTCATGGGGGTATACATTGGGAAAATTAAAAATCAGCAAGACACAAGCATTCCAAAGTTTAGGGCTGCTCTCTTGACAAGGACCTCCACTTCATTCCACCTTCAATATCCCAGGAAAGAGAAAAATGGATAAAGGAGTTGTGGTCCTTATGTACAATGGAATATCACTCAGCCATGAAATCAATGTCATAAGGCTAGTAGCAGCATGATGAGTGGATTTAGGTACGACGATTCTAAGTGAAATAAGTCACACAGAAAAGGACACTTCTCATAAGGTATCACTGATAGAGGGAATGTAAAAACCGTTACACTTGAACTGAATTACAAAACAGAACGGAGTCACACATGCAGAAAACACACTATGGCTGCTTAACGGGAAAGGTGAGGTGGGGTGATACATAAAACAAGGGTTTCAAATTAGCTCAGATACCGTTCCATAAACCCAATATGTAATAGACAAGACCTACTCCTTGCTCAGAGAACTGGACTCAACACGCCCTATTCACCGCACAAGAATATATCTGACTAGTAATAATCTTAAAACCTATGTATTGATATCTCTCTGTTAGTGTGTCAAGTGGGTGTAAAGCGGCATAAACACAGCAGTGAAAAGCAGCTAAACCCCATTATAAAAATAAATTACTTTGAAAAACCCATGAAACAAAGACAGTGAAAGAGAGCGAAATTCTTACACAATGCGTTCAGGGGCTGTGATGCAACCTGGATTGACCATATCTAGAACCACAGCTGGATGAGACATAAGGGTGGACACTCTTGGGGCTGAGAGGTTTGGTTAGGTTGGGTGAGCAAACGCAGACCCTTTAAAGTAATACTGCGTGGTACCCATCGCATGGGTCCCAAATGTCCAGGTTCAAGGGCATCTTGCTACATGGAAAACATGCATGAGAAACCCAGAAGATGGTACACCGTGTGATGGGGAAAGGTTTCTAAAACGCACCTCATTTCTCATCTCCTTGTGCTCGGGTTCGCCATTCCAGCCACTTTACTAGCAATCTCCCTACTTGGAGCATCAGCACCTTTAACCTCCTGTTCCGTACAGGTTGCAATTTGTCCTGAGGATGAACGGGAAGACTTGGAACCAATGAGAGACTAGCTCCTGGTGTAGGGACAGGCACAGGTCACTCTGTTTTCCCATCAGGAAGAAGAATTAACCACAGCCTCAGCCTGCCCCCCGGAACCAGAACAGGGCCTGAAGCCATCATGCGCTATTGCGGCCAGGTCCCTAAAAAGCGAGTTGTAAAATGGAGCTTCAGGGCACTGCAATTCACAAACCTGCAGAGTTATAAATGATAACTCTCGTCCACAAATATATTGAGGGAAGGCAAAGAAGAGGATTTGAAATCAAGGCAGAATTGCAGGAAACAGATTTCAGGAGGTAGATTCGAATCGCCTTTAAAGCACATGAAAAGCAGCAAAGCGTTGACAATGATGCCCTTGGCCAAAAAGGGCGTATGCATTTTTTCCTGAATATATTCAGGAAAAAACGCATACGCCCTTTTTGGCCAACCAAGCAACCTGGAAAGGCAGATCAGCGCTACAAAGAAGTCTCGCTTCCCATCGGTTAAAAGGGCCATGCTGAAAAAAGTGTCAAAACCAGAAATACAGGAAAGGCCATGGAGAAATGGGAGTCATGCTACACTGATGGGCGGGATGTAAATTGCCAACAGCCACTCTGGAGAAGTGTACGGTAAGTCCTGAAACGTCTAAAAAGCAAAGCTTAGAGAGCATAGGGCACTTCCACTCATGGGGGTATACATTGGGAAAATTAAAAATCAGCAAGACACAAGCACCCCAAAGTTTAGGGCTGCTCTCTTGACAAGGACCTCCACTTCATTCCACCTTCAATATCCCAGGAAAGAGAAAAATGGATAAAGGAGTTGTGGTCCTTATGTACAATGGAATATCACTCAGCCATGAAATCAATGTCATAAGGCTAGTAGCAGCATGATGAGTGGATTTAGGTACGACGATTCTAAGTGAAATAAGTCACACAGAAAAGGACACTTCTCATAAGGTATCACTGATAGAGAGAATGTAAAAACCGTTACACTTGAACTGAATTACAAAACAGAACGGAGTCACACATGCAGAAAACACACTATGGCTGCTTAACGGGAAAGGTGAGGTGGGGTGATACATAAAACAAGGGTTTCAAATTAGCTCAGATACCGTTCCATAAACCCAATATGTAATAGACAAGACCTACTCCTTGCTCAGAGAACTGGACTCAACACGCCCTATTCACCGCACAAGAATATATCTGACTAGTAATAATCTTAAAACCTATGTATTGATATCTCTCTGTTAGTGTGTCAAGTGGGTGTAAAGCGGCATAAACACAGCAGTGAAAAGCAGCTAAACCCCATTATAAAAATAAATTACTTTGAAAAACCCATGAAACAAAGACAGTGAAAGAGAGAGAAATTCTTACACAATGCGTTCAGGGGCTGTGATGCAACCTGGATTGACCATATCTAGACCCACAGCTGGATGAGACATAAGGGTGGACACTCTTGGGGCTGAGAGGTTTGGTGAGGTTGGGTGAGCAAACGCAGACCCTTTAAAGTAATACTGCGTGGTACCCATCGCATGGGTCCCAAATGTCCAGGTTCAAGGGCATCTTGCTACATGGAAAACATGCATGAGAAACCCAGAAGATGGTACACCGTGTGATGGGGAAAGGTTTCTAAAACGCACCTCATTTCTCATCTCCTTGTGCTCGGGTTCGCCATTCCAGCCACTTTACTAGCAATCTCCCTACTTGAAGCATCAGCACCTTTAACCTCCTGTTCCGTACAGGTTGCAATTTCTCCTGAGGATGAACGGGAAGACTTGGAACCAATGAGAGACTAGCTCCTGGTGTAGGGACAGGCACAGGTCACTCTGTTTTCCCATCAGGAAGAAGAATTAACCACAGCCTCAGCCTGCCCCCCGGAACCAGAACAGGGCCTGAAGCCATCCTGCGCTTTTGCGGCCAGCTCCCTAAAAAGCGAGTTGTAAAATGGAGCTTCAGGGCACTGCAATTCACAAACCTGCAGAGTTATAAATGATAACTCTCGTCCACAAATATATTGAGGGAAGGCAAAGAAGAGGATTTGAAATCAAGGCAGAATTGCAGGAAACAGATTTCAGGAGGTAGATTCGAATCGCCTTTAAAGCACATGAAAAGCGGCAAAACGTTGACAATGATGCCCTTGGCCAAAAAGGGCGTATGCGTTTTTTCCTGAATATATTCAGGAAAAAACGCATACGCCCTTTTTGGCCAACCAAGCAACCTGGAAACGCAAATCAGCGCTACAAAGAAGTCTCGCTTCCCATCGGTTAAAAGGGCCATGCTGAAAAAAGTGTCAAAACCAGAAATACAGGAAAGGCCATGGAGAAATCGGAGCCGTGCTACACTGATGGGCGGGATGTAAATTGCCAACAGCCACTCTGGAGAAGTGTACGGTGAGTCCTGAAACGTCTAAAAAGCAAAGCTTAGAGAGCATAGGGCACTTCCACTCATGGGGGTATACATTGGGAAAATTAAAAATCAGCAAGACACAAGCATTCCAAAGTTTAGGGCTGCTCTCTTGACAAGGACCTCCACTTCATTCCACCTTCAATATCCCAGGAAAGAGAAAAATGGATAAAGGAGTTGTGGTCCTTATGTACAATGGAATATCACTCAGCCATGAAATCAATGTCATAAGGCTAGTAGCAGCATGATGAGTGGATTTAGGTACGACGATTCTAAGTGAAATAAGTCACACAGAAAAGGACACTTCTCATAAGGTATCACTGATAGAGGGAATGTAAAAACCGTTACACTTGAACTGAATTACAAAACAGAACGGAGTCACACATGCAGAAAACACACTATGGCTGCTTAACGGGAAAGGTGAGGTGGGGTGATACATAAAACAAGGGTTTCAAATTAGCTCAGATACCGTTCCATAAACCCAATATGTAATAGACAAGACCTACTCCTTGCTCAGAGAACTGGACTCAACACGCCCTATTCACCGCACAAGAATATATCTGACTAGTAATAATCTTAAAACCTATGTATTGATATCTCTCTGTTAGTGTGTCAAGTGGGTGTAAAGCGGCATAAACACAGCAGTGAAAAGCAGCTAAACCCCATTATAAAAATAAATTACTTTGAAAAACCCATGAAACAAAGACAGTGAAAGAGAGCGAAATTCTTACACAATGCGTTCAGGGGCTGTGATGCAACCTGGATTGACCATATCTAGACCCACAGCTGGATGAGACATAAGGGTGGACACTCTTGGGGCTGAGAGGTTTGGTGAGGTTCGGTGAGCAAACGCAGACCCTTTAAAGTAATACTGCGTGGTACCCATCGCATGGGTCCCAAATCTCCAGGTTCAAGGGCATCTTCCTACATCGAAAACATGCATGAGAAAACAAAAAGATGGTACACCATGTGATGGGGAAAGGTTTCTAAAACGCACCTCATTTCTCATCTCCTTGTGCTCGGGTTCGCCATTCCAGCCACTTTACTAGCAATCTCCCTACTTGGAGCATCAGCACCTTTAACCTCCTGTTCCGTACAGGTTGCAATTTGTCCTGAGGATGAACGGGAAGACTTGGAACCAATGAGAGACTAGCTCCTGGTGTAGGGACAGGCACAGGTCACTCTGTTTTCCCATCAGGAAGAAGAATTAACCACAGGCTCAGCCTGCCCCCCGGAACCAGAACAGGGCCTGAAGCCATCCTGCGCTTTTGCGGCCAGCTCCCTAAAAAGCGAGTTGTAAAATGGAGCTTCAGGGCACTGCAATTCACAAACCTGCAGAGTTATAAATGATAACTCTCGTCCACAAATATATTGAGGGAAGGCAAAGAAGAGGATTTGAAATCAAGGCAGAATTCCAGGAAACAGATTTCAGGTGGTAGATTCGAATCGCCTTTAAAGCACATGAAAAGCGGCAAAACGTTGACAATGATGCCCTTGGCCAAAAAGGGCGTATGCGTTTTTTCCTGAATATATTCAGGAAAAAACGCATACGCCCTTTTTGGCCAACCAAGCAACCTGGAAAGGCAAATCAGCGCTACAAAGAAGTCTCGCTTCACATCGGTTAAAAGGGCCATGCTGAAAAAAGTGTCAAAACCAGAAATACAGGACAGGCCATGGAGAAATGGGAGCCGTGCTACACTGATGGGCGGGATGTAAATTGCCAACAGCCACTCTGGAGAAGTGTACGGTGAGTCCTGAAACGTCTTAAAAGCAAAGCTTAGAGAGCATAGGGCACTTCCACTCATGGGGGTATACATTGGGAAAATTAAAAATCAGCAAGACACAAGCATTCCAAAGTTTAGGGCTGCTCTCTTGACAAGGACCTCCACTTCATTCCACCTTCAATATCCCAGGAAAGAGAAAAATGGATAAAGGAGTTGTGGTCCTTATGTACAATGGAATATCACTCAGCCATGAAATCAATGTCATAAGGCTAGTAGCAGCATGATGAGTGGATTTAGGTACGACGATTCTAAGTGAAATAAGTCACACAGAAAAGGACACTTCTCATAAGGTATCACTGATAGAGGGAATGTAAAAACCGTTACACTTGAACTGAATTACAAAACAGAACGGAGTCACACATGCAGAAAACACACTATGGCTGCTTAACGGGAAAGGTGAGGTGGGGTGATACATAAAACAAGGGTTTCAAATTAGCTCAGATACCGTTCCATAAACCCAATATGTAATAGACAAGACCTACTCCTTGCTCAGAGAACTGGACTCAACACGCCCTATTCACCGCACAAGAATATATCTGACTAGTAATAATCTTAAAACCTATGTATTGATATCTCTCTGTTAGTGTGTCAAGTGGGTGTAAAGCGGCATAAACACAGCAGTGAAAAGCAGCTAAACCCCATTATAAAAATAAATTACTTTGAAAAACCCATGAAACAAAGACAGTGAAAGAGAGCGAAATTCTTACACAATGCGTTCAGGGGCTGTGATGCAACCTGGATTGACCATATCTAGACCCACAGCTGGATGAGACATAAGGGTGGACACTCTTGGGGCTGAGAGGTTTGGTGAGGTTCGGTGAGCAAACGCAGACCCTTTAAAGTAATACTGCGTGGTACCCATCGCATGGGTCCCAAATCTCCAGGTTCAAGGGCATCTTCCTACATCGAAAACATGCATGAGAAAACAAAAAGATGGTACACCATGTGATGGGGAAAGGTTTCTAAAACGCACCTCATTTCTCATCTCCTTGTGCTCGGGTTCGCCATTCCAGCCACTTTACTAGCAATCTCCCTACTTGGAGCATCAACACCTTTAACCTCCTGTTCCGTACAGGTTGCAATTTGTCCTGAGGATGAACGGGAAGACTTGGAACCAATGAGAGACTAGCTCCTGGTGTAGGGACAGGCACAGGTCACTCTGTTTTCCCATCAGGAAGAAGAATTAACCACAGGCTCAGCCTGCCCCCCGGAACCAGAACAGGGCCTGAAGCCATCCTGCGCTTTTGCGGCCAGCTCCCTAAAAAGCGAGTTGTAAAATGGAGCTTCAGGGCACTGCAATTCACAAACCTGCAGAGTTATAAATGATAACTCTCGTCCACAAATATATTGAGGGAAGGCAAAGAAGAGGATTTGAAATCAAGGCAGAATTCCAGGAAACAGATTTCAGGTGGTAGATTCGAATCGCCTTTAAAGCACATGAAAAGCGGCAAAACGTTGACAATGATGCCCTTGGCCAAAAAGGGCGTATGCGTTTTTTCCTGAATATATTCAGGAAAAAACGCATACGCCCTTTTTGGCCAACCAAGCAACCTGGAAAGGCAAATCAGCGCTACAAAGAAGTCTCGCTTCACATCGGTTAAAAGGGCCATGCTGAAAAAAGTGTCAAAACCAGAAATACAGGACAGGCCATGGAGAAATGGGAGCCGTGCTACACTGATGGGCGGGATGTAAATTGCCAACAGCCACTCTGGAGAAGTGTACGGTGAGTCCTGAAACGTCTTAAAAGCAAAGCTTAGAGAGCATAGGGCACTTCCACTCATGGGGGTATACATTGGGAAAATTAAAAATCAGCAAGACACAAGCACCCCAAAGTTTAGGGCTGCTCTCTTGACAAGGACCTCCACTTCATTCCACCTTCAATATCCCAGGAAAGAGAAAAATGGATAAAGGAGTTGTGGTCCTTATGTACAATGGAATATCACTCAGCCATGAAATCAATGTCGTAAGGCTAGTAGCAGCATGATGAGTGGATTTAGGTACGATGATTCTAAGTGAAATAAGTCACACAGAAAAGGACACTTCTCATAAGGTATCACTGATAGAGGGAATGTAAAAACCGTTACACTTGAACTGAATTACAAAACAGAACGGAGTCACACATGCAGAAAACACACTATGGCTGCTTAACGGGAAAGGTGAGGTGGGGTGATACATAAAACAAGGGTTTCAAATTAGCTCAGATACCGTTCCATAAACCCAATATGTAATAGACAAGACCTACTCCTTGCTCAGAGAACTGGACTCAACACGCCCTATTCACCGCACAAGAATATATCTGACTAGTAATAATCTTAAAACCTATGTATTGATATCTCTCTGTTAGTGTGTCAAGTGGGTGTAAAGCGGCATAAACACAGCAGTGAAAAGCAGCTAAACCCCATTATAAAAATAAATTACTTTGAAAAACCCATGAAACAAAGACAGTGAAAGAGAGCGAAATTCTTACACAATGCGTTCAGGGGCTGTGATGCAACCTGGATTGACCATATCTAGACCCACAGCTGGATGAGACATAAGGGTGGACACTCTTGGGGCTGAGAGGTTTGGTGAGGTTGGGTGAGCAAACGCAGACCCTTTAAAGTAATACTGCGTGGTACCCATCGCATGGGTCCCAAATCTCCAGGTTCAAGGGCATCTTGCTACATCGAAAACATGCATGAGAAACCCAGAAGATGGTACACCGTGTGATGGGGAAAGGTTTCTAAAACGCACCTCATTTCTCATCTCCTTGTGCTCGGGTTCGCCATTCCAGCCACTTTACTAGCAATCTCCCTACTTGGAGCATCAGCACCTTTAACCTCCTGTTCCGTACAGGTTGCAATTTGTCCTGAGGATGAACGGGAAGACTTGGAACCAATGAGAGACTAGCTCTTGGTGTAGGGACAGGCATATGTCACTCTATTTTCCCATCAGGAAGAAGAATTAACCACAGGCTCAGCCTGCCCCCCGGAACCAGAGCAGGGCCTGAAGCCATCCTGCGCTTTTGCGGCCAGCTCCCTAAAAAGCGAGTTGTAAAATGGAACTTCAGGGCACTGCAATTCACAAACCTGCAGAGTTATAAATGATAACTCTCGTCCACAAATATATTGAGGGAAGGCAAAGAAGAGGATTTGAAATCAAGGCAGAATTGCAGGAAACAGATTTCAGGAGGTAGATTCGAATCGCCTTTAAAGCACATGAAAAGCGGCAAAACTTTGACAATGATGCCCTTGGCCAAAAAGGGCGTATGCGTTTTTTCCTGAATATATTCAGGAAAAAACGCATACGCCCTTTTTGGCCAAACAAGCAACCTGGAAAGGCAAATCAGCGCTACAAAGAAGACTCGCTTCCCATCGGTCAAAAGGGCCATGCTGAAAAAAGTGTCAAAACCAGAAATGCAGGACAGGCCATGGAGAAATGGGAGCCTTGCTACACGGATGGGCGGGATGTAAATTGCCAACAGACACTCTGGAGAAGTGTACGGTGAGTCCTGAAACGTCTAAAAAGCAAAGCTTAGAGAGCATAGGGCACTTCCACTCATGGGGGTATACATTGGGAAAATTAAAAATCAGCAAGACACAAGCACCCCAAAGTTTAGGGCTGCTCTCTTGACAAGGACCTCCACTTCATTCCACCTTCAATATCCCAGGAAAGAGAAAAATGGATAAAGGAGTTGTGGTCCTTATGTACAATGGAATATCACTCAGCCATGAAATCAATGTCATAAGGCTAGTAGCAGCATGATGAGTGGATTTAGGTACGACGATTCTAAGTGAAATAAGTCACACAGAAAAGGACACTTCTCATAAGGTATCACTGATAGAGGGAATGTAAAAACCGTTACACTTGAACTGAATTACAAAACAGAACGGAGTCACACATGCAGAAAACACACTATGGCTGCTTAACGGGAAAGGTGAGGTGGGGTGATACATAAAACAAGGGTTTCAAATTAGCTCAGATACCGTTCCATAAACCCAATATGTAATAGACAAGACCTACTCCTTGCTCAGAGAACTGGACTCAACACGCCCTATTCACCGCACAAGAATATATCTGACTAGTAATAATCTTAAAACCTATGTATTGATATCTCTCTGTTAGTGTGTCAAGTGGGTGTAAAGCGGCATAAACACAGCAGTGAAAAGCAGCTAAACCCCATTATAAAAATAAATTACTTTGAAAAACCCATGAAACAAAGACAGTGAAAGAGAGCGAAATTCTTACACAATGCGTTCAGGGGCTGTGATGCAACCTGTATTGACCATATCTAGACCCACAGCTGGATGAGACATAAGGGTGGACACTCTTGGGGCTGAGAGGTTTGGTGAGGTTGGGTGAGCAAACGCAGACCCTTTAAAGTAATACTGCGTGGTACCCATCGCATGGGTCCCAAATGTCCAGGTTCAAGGGCATCTTGCTACATGGAAAACATGCATGAGAAACCCAGAAGATGGTACACCGTGTGATGGGGAAAGGTTTCTAAAACGCACCTCATTTCTCATCTCCTTGTGCTCGGGTTCGCCATTCCAGCCACTTTACTAGCAATCTCCCTACTTGGAGCATCAGCACCTTTAACCTCCTGTTCCGTACAGGTTGCAATTTGTCCTGAGGATGAACGGGAAGACTTGGAACCAATGAGAGACTAGCTCCTGGTGTAGGGACAGGCACAGGTCACTCTGTTTTCCCATCAGGAAGAAGAATTAACCACAGCCTCAGCCTGCCCCCCGGAACCAGAACAGGGCCTGAAGCCATCATGCGCTATTGCGGCCAGGTCCCTAAAAAGCGAGTTGTAAAATGGAGCTTCAGGGCACTGCAATTCACAAACCTGCAGAGTTATAAATGATAACTCTCGTCCACAAATATATTGAGGGAAGGCAAAGAAGAGGATTTGAAATCAAGGCAGAATTGCAGGAAACAGATTTCAGGAGGTAGATTCGAATCGCCTTTAAAGCACATGAAAAGCAGCAAAACGTTGACAATGATGCCCTTGGCCAAAAAGGGCGTATGCGTTTTTTCCTGAATATATTCAGGAAAAAACGCATACGCCCTTTTTGGCCAACCAAGCAACCTGGAAAGGCAGATCAGCGCTACAAAGAAGTCTCGCTTCCCATCGGTTAAAAGGGCCATGCTGAAAAAAGTGTCAAAACCAGAAATACAGGAAAGGCCATGGAGAAATGGGAGCCATGCTACACTGATGGGCGGGATGTAAATTGCCAACAGCCACTCTGGAGAAGTGTACGGTAAGTCCTGAAACGTCTAAAAAGCAAAGCTTAGAGAGCATAGGGCACTTCCACTCATGGGGGTATACATTGGGAAAATTAAAAATCAGCAAGACACAAGCACCCCAAAGTTTAGGGCTGCTCTCTTGACAAGGACCTCCACTTCATTCCACCTTCAATATCCCAGGAAAGAGAAAAATGGATAAAGGAGTTGTGGTCCTTATGTACAATGGAATATCACTCAGCCATGAAATCAATGTCATAAGGCTAGTAGCAGCATGATGAGTGGATTTAGGTACGACGATTCTAAGTGAAATAAGTCACACAGAAAAGGACACTTCTCATAAGGTATCACTGATAGAGAGAATGTAAAAACCGTTACACTTGAACTGAATTACAAAACAGAACGGAGTCACACATGCAGAAAACACACTATGGCTGCTTAACGGGAAAGGTGAGGTGGGGTGATACATAAAACAAGGGTTTCAAATTAGCTCAGATACCGTTGCATAAACCCAATATGTAATAGACAAGACCTACTCCTTGCTCAGAGAACTGGACTCAACACGCCCTATTCACCGCACAAGAATATATCTGACTAGTAATAATCTTAAAACCTATGTATTGATATCTCTCTGTTAGTGTGTCAAGTGGGTGTAAAGCGGCATAAACACAGCAGTGAAAAGCAGCTAAACCCCATTATAAAAATAAATTATTTAAAAAAACCCATGAAACAAAGACAGTGAAAGAGAGAGAAATTCTTACACAATGCGTTCAGGGGCTGTGATGCAACCTGGATTGACCATATCTAGACCCACAGCTGGATGAGACATAAGGGTGGACACTCTTGGGGCTGAGAGGTTTGGTGAGGTTGGGGGAGCAAACGCAGACCCTTTAAAGTAATACTGCGTGGTACCCATCGCATGGGTCCCAAATCTCCAGGTTCAAGGGCATCTTCCTACATGGAAAACATGCATGAGAAACCCAGAAGATGGTACACCGTGTGATGGGGAAAGGTTTCTAAAACGCACCTCATTTCTCATCTCCTTGTGCTCGGGTTCGCCATTCCAGCCACTTTACTAGCAATCTCCCTACTTGGAGCATCAGCACCTTTAACCTCCTGTTCCGTACAGGTTGCAATTTGTCCTGAGGATGAACGGGAAGACTTGGAACCAATGAGAGACTAGCTCCTGGTGTAGGGACAGGCACAGGTCACTCTGTTTTCCCATCAGGAAGAAGAATTAACCACAGGCTCAGCCTGCCCCCCGGAACCAGAACAGGGCCTGAAGCCATCCTGCGCTTTTGCGGCCAGCTCCCTAAAAAGCGAGTTGTAAAATGGAGCTTCAGGGCACTGCAATTCACAAACCTGCAGAGTTATAAATGATAACTCTCGTCCACAAATATATTGAGGGAAGGCAAAGAAGAGGATTTGAAATCAAGGCAGAATTCCAGGAAACAGATTTCAGGTGGTAGATTCGAATCGCCTTTAAAGCACATGAAAAGCGGCAAAACGTTGACAATGATGCCCTTGGCCAAAAAGGGCGTATGCGTTTTTTCCTGAATATATTCAGGAAAAAACGCATACGCCCTTTTTGGCCAACCAAGCAACCTGGAAAGGCAAATCAGCGCTACAAAGAAGTCTCGCTTCACATCGGTTAAAAGGGCCATGCTGAAAAAAGTGTCAAAACCAGAAATACAGGACAGGCCATGGAGAAATGGGAGCCGTGCTACACTGATGGGCGGGATGTAAATTGCCAACAGCCACTCTGGAGAAGTGTACGGTGAGTCCTGAAACGTCTTAAAAGCAAAGCTTAGAGAGCATAGGGCACTTCCACTCATGGGGGTATACATTGGGAAAATTAAAAATCAGCAAGACACAAGCACCCCAAAGTTTAGGGCTGCTCTCTTGACAAGGACCTCCACTTCATTCCACCTTCAATATCCCAGGAAAGAGAAAAATGGATAAAGGAGTTGTGGTCCTTATGTACAATGGAATATCACTCAGCCATGAAATCAATGTCGTAAGGCTAGTAGCAGCATGATGAGTGGATTTAGGTACGACGATTCTAAGTGAAATAAGTCACACAGAAAAGGACACTTCTCATAAGGTATCACTGATAGAGGGAATGTAAAAACCGTTACACTTGAACTGAATTACAAAACAGAACGGAGTCACACATGCAGAAAACACACTATGGCTGCTTAACGGGAAAGGTGAGGTGGGGTGATACATAAAACAAGGGTTTCAAATTAGCTCAGATACCGTTCCATAAACCCAATATGTAATAGACAAGACCTACTCCTTGCTCAGAGAACTGGACTCAACACGCCCTATTCACCGCACAAGAATATATCTGACTAGTAATAATCTTAAAACCTATGTATTGATATCTCTCTGTTAGTGTGTCAAGTGGGTGTAAAGCGGCATAAACACAGCAGTGAAAAGCAGCTAAACCCCATTATAAAAATAAATTACTTCGAAAAACACATGAAACAAAGACAGTGAAAGAGAGAGAAATTCTTACACAATGCGTTCAGGGGCTGTGATGCAACCTGGATTGACCATATCTAGACCCACAGCTGGATGAGACATAAGGGTGGACACTCTTGGGGCTGAGAGGTTTGGTGAGGTTGGGTGAGCAAACGCAGACCCTTTAAAGTAATACTGCGTGGTACCCATCGCATGGGTCCCAAATCTCCAGGTTCAAGGGCATCTTGCTACATCGAAAACATGCATGAGAAACCCAGAAGATGGTACACCGTGTGATGGGGAAAGGTTTCTAAAACGCACCTCATTTCTCATCTCCTTGTGCTCGGGTTCGCCATTCCAGCCACTTTACTAGCAATCTCCCTACTTGGAGCATCAGCACCTTTAACCTCCTGTTCCGTACAGGTTGCAATTTGTCCTGAGGATGAACGGGAAGACTTGGAACCAATGAGAGACTAGCTCTTGGTGTAGGGACAGGCATATGTCACTCTATTTTCCCATCAGGAAGAAGAATTAACCACAGCCTCAGCCTGCCCCCCGGAACCAGAGCAGGGCCTGAAGCCATCCTGCGCTTTTGCGGCCAGCTCCCTAAAAAGCGAGTTGTAAAATGGAGCTTCAGGGCACTGCAATTCACAAACCTGCAGAGTTATAAATGATAACTCTCGTCCACAAATATATTGAGGGAAGGCAAAGAAGAGGATTTGAAATCAAGGCAGAATTGCAGGAAACAGATTTCAGGAGGTAGATTCGAATCGCCTTTAAAGCACATGAAAAGCGGCAAAACGTTGACAATGATGCCCTTGGCCAAAAAGGGCGTATGCGTTTTTTCCTGAATATATTCAGGAAAAAACGCATACGCCCTTTTTGGCCAACCAAGCAACCTGGAAACGCAAATCAGCGCTACAAAGAAGTCTCGCTTCCCATCGGTTAAAAGGGCCATGCTGAAAAAAGTGTCAAAACCAGAAATACAGGAAAGGCCATGGAGAAATCGGAGCCGTGCTACACTGATGGGCGGGATGTAAATTGCCAACAGCCACTCTGGAGAAGTGTACGGTGAGTCATGAAACGTCTAAAAAGCAAAGCTTAGAGAGCATAGGGCACTTCCACTCATGGGGGTATACATTGGGAAAATTAAAAATCAGCAAGACACAAGCATTCCAAAGTTTAGGGCTGCTCTCTTGACAAGGACCTCCACTTCATTCCACCTTCAATATCCCAGGAAAGAGAAAAATGGATAAAGGAGTTGTGGTCCTTATGTACAATGGAATATCACTCAGCCATGAAATCAATGTCATAAGGCTAGTAGCAGCATGATGAGTGGATTTAGGTACGACGATTCTAAGTGAAATAAGTCACACAGAAAAGGACACTTCTCATAAGGTATCACTGATAGAAGGAATGTAAAAACCGTTACACTTGAACTGAATTACAAAACAGAACGGAGTCACACATGCAGAAAACACACTATGGCTGCTTAACGGGAAAGGTGAGGTGGGGTGATACATAAAACAAGGGTTTCAAATTAGCTCAGATACCGTTCCATAAACCCAATATGTAATAGACAAGACCTACTCCTTGCTCAGAGAACTGGACTCAACACGCCCTATTCACCGCACAAGAATATATCTGACTAGTAATAATCTTAAAACCTATGTATTGATATCTCTCTGTTAGTGTGTCAAGTGGGTGTAAAGCGGCATAAACACAGCAGTGAAAAGCAGCTAAACCCCATTATAAAAATAAATTACTTTGAAAAACCCATGAAACAAAGACAGTGAAAGAGAGCGAAATTCTTACACAATGCGTTCAGGGGCTGTGATGCAACCTGGATTGACCATATCTAGACCCACAGCTGGATGAGACATAAGGGTGGACACTCTTGGGGCTGAGAGGTTTGGTGAGGTTGGGTGAGCAAACGCAGACCCTTTAAAGTAATACTGCGTGGTACCCATCGCATGGGTCCCAAATCTCCAGGTTCAAGGGCATCTTGCTACATCGAAAACATGCATGAGAAACCCAGAAGATGGTACACCGTGTGATGGGGAAAGGTTTCTAAAACGCACCTCATTTCTCATCTCCTTGTGCTCGGGTTCGCCATTCCAGCCACTTTACTAGCAATCTCCCTACTTGGAGCATCAGCACCTTTAACCTCCTGTTCCGTACAGGTTGCAATTTGTCCTGAGGATGAACGGGAAGACTTGGAACCAATGAGAGACTAGCTCTTGGTGTAGGGACAGGCATATGTCACTCTATTTTCCCATCAGGAAGAAGAATTAACCACAGCCTCAGCCTGCCCCCCGGAACCAGAGCAGGGCCTGAAGCCATCCTGCGCTTTTGCGGCCAGCTCCCTAAAAAGCGAGTTGTAAAATGGAGCTTCAGGGCACTGCAATTCACAAACCTGCAGAGTTATAAATGATAACTCTCGTCCACAAATATATTGAGGGAAGGCAAAGAAGAGGATTTGAAATCAAGGCAGAATTGCAGGAAACAGATTTCAGGAGGTAGATTCGAATCGCCTTTAAAGCACATGAAAAGCGGCAAAACGTTGACAATGATGCCCTTGGCCAAAAAGGGCGTATGCGTTTTTTCCTGAATATATTCAGGAAAAAACGCATACGCCCTTTTTGGCCAACCAAGCAACCTGGAAACGCAAATCAGCGCTACAAAGAAGTCTCGCTTCCCATCGGTTAAAAGGGCCATGCTGAAAAAAGTGTCAAAACCAGAAATACAGGAAAGGCCATGGAGAAATCGGAGCCGTGCTACACTGATGGGCGGGATGTAAATTGCCAACAGCCACTCTGGAGAAGTGTACGGTGAGTCATGAAACGTCTAAAAAGCAAAGCTTAGAGAGCATAGGGCACTTCCACTCATGGGGGTATACATTGGGAAAATTAAAAATCAGCAAGACACAAGCATTCCAAAGTTTAGGGCTGCTCTCTTGACAAGGACCTCCACTTCATTCCACCTTCAATATCCCAGGAAAGAGAAAAATGGATAAAGGAGTTGTGGTCCTTATGTACAATGGAATATCACTCAGCCATGAAATCAATGTCATAAGGCTAGTAGCAGCATGATGAGTGGATTTAGGTACGACGATTCTAAGTGAAATAAGTCACACAGAAAAGGACACTTCTCATAAGGTATCACTGATAGAAGGAATGTAAAAACCGTTACACTTGAACTGAATTACAAAACAGAACGGAGTCACACATGCAGAAAACACACTATGGCTGCTTAACGGGAAAGGTGAGGTGGGGTGATACATAAAACAAGGGTTTCAAATTAGCTCAGATACCGTTCCATAAACCCAATATGTAATAGACAAGACCTACTCCTTGCTCAGAGAACTGGACTCAACACGCCCTATTCACCGCACAAGAATATATCTGACTAGTAATAATCTTAAAACCTATGTATTGATATCTCTCTGTTAGTGTGTCAAGTGGGTGTAAAGCGGCATAAACACAGCAGTGAAAAGCAGCTAAACCCCATTATAAAAATAAATTACTTTGAAAAACCCATGAAACAAAGACAGTGAAAGAGAGCGAAATTCTTACACAATGCGTTCAGGGGCTGTGATGCAACCTGGATTGACCATATCTAGACCCACAGCTGGATGAGACATAAGGGTGGACACTCTTGGGGCTGAGAGGTTTGGTGAGGTTGGGTGAGCAAACGCAGACCCTTTAAAGTAATACTGCGTGGTACCCATCGCATGGGTCCCAAATGTCCAGGTTCAAGGGCATCTTGCTACATGGAAAACATGCATGAGAAACCCAGAAGATGGTACACCGTGTGATGGGGAAAGGTTTCTAAAACGCACCTCATTTCTCATCTCCTTGTGCTCGGGTTCGCCATTCCAGCCACTTTACTAGCAATCTCCCTACTTGGAGCATCAGCACCTTTAACCTCCTGTTCCGTACAGGTTGCAATTTGTCCTGAGGATGAACGGGAAGACTTGGAACCAATGAGAGACTAGCTCCTGGTGTAGGGACAGGCACAGGTCACTCTGTTTTCCCATCAGGAAGAAGAATTAACCACAGCCTCAGCCTGCCCCCCGGAACCAGAACAGGGCCTGAAGCCATCCTGCGCTTTTGCGGCCAGCTCCCTAAAAAGCGAGTTGTAAAATGGAACTTCAGGGCACTGCAATTCACAAACCTGCAGAGTTATAAATGATAACTCTCGTCCACAAATATATTGAGGGAAGGCAAAGAAGAGGATTTGAAATCAAGGCAGAATTGCAGGAAACAGATTTCAGGAGGTAGATTCGAATCGCCTTTAAAGCACATGAAAAGCGGCAAAACGTTGACAATGATGCCCTTGGCCAAAAAGGGCGTATGCGTTTTTTCCTGAATATATTCAGGAAAAAACGCATACGCCCTTTTTGGCCAACCAAGCAACCTGGAAACGCAAATCAGCGCTACAAAGAAGTCTCGCTTCCCATCGGTTAAAAGGGCCATGCTGAAAAAAGTGTCAAAACCAGAAATACAGGAAAGGCCATGGAGAAATCGGAGCCGTGCTACACTGATGGGCGGGATGTAAATTGCCAACAGCCACTCTGGAGAAGTGTACGGTGAGTCCTGAAACGTCTAAAAAGCAAAGCTTAGAGAGCATAGGGCACTTCCACTCATGGGGGTATACATTGGGAAAATTAAAAATCAGCAAGACACAAGCATTCCAAAGTTTAGGGCTGCTCTCTTGACAAGGACCTCCACTTCATTCCACCTTCAATATCCCAGGAAAGAGAAAAATGGATAAAGGAGTTGTGGTCCTTATGTACAATGGATTATCACTCAGCCATGAAATCAATGTCATAAGGCTAGTAGCAGCATGATGAGTGGATTTAGGTACGACGATTCTAAGTGAAATAAGTCACACAGAAAAGGACACTTCTCATAAGGTATCACTGATAGAGGGAATGTAAAAACCGTTACACTTGAACTGAATTACAAAACAGAACGGAGTCACACATGCAGAAAACACACTATGGCTGCTTAACGGGAAAGGTGAGGTGGGGTGATACATAAAACAAGGGTTTCAAATTAGCTCAGATACCGTTCCATAAACCCAATATGTAATAGACAAGACCTACTCCTTGCTCAGAGAACTGGACTCAACACGCCCTATTCACCGCACAAGAATATATCTGACTAGTAATAATCTTAAAACCTATGTATTGATATCTCTCTGTTAGTGTGTCAAGTGGGTGTAAAGCGGCATAAACACAGCAGTGAAAAGCAGCTAAACCCCATTATAAAAATAAATTACTTTGAAAAACCCATGAAACAAAGACAGTGAAAGAGAGCGAAATTCTTACACAATGCGTTCAGGGGCTGTGATGCAACCTGGATTGACCATATCTAGACCCACAGCTGGATGAGACATAAGGGTGGACACTCTTGGGGCTGAGAGGTTTGGTTAGGTTGGGTGAGCAAACGCAGACCCTTTAAAGTAATACTGCGTGGTACCCATCGCATGGGTCCCAAATGTCCAGGTTCAAGGGCATCTTGCTACATGGAAAACATGCATGAGAAACCCAGAAGATGGTACACCGTGTGATGGGGAAAGGTTTCTAAAACGCACCTCATTTCTCATCTCCTTGTGCTCGGGTTCGCCATTCCAGCCACTTTACTAGCAATCTCCCTACTTGGAGCATCAGCACCTTTAACCTCCTGTTCCGTACAGGTTGCAATTTGTCCTGAGGATGAACGGGAAGACTTGGAACCAATGAGAGACTAGCTCTTGGTGTAGGGACAGGCATATGTCACTCTATTTTCCCATCAGGAAGAAGAATTAACCACAGGCTCAGCCTGCCCCCCGGAACCAGAGCAGGGCCTGAAGCCATCCTGCGCTTTTGCGGCCAGCTCCCTAAAAAGCGAGTTGTAAAATGGAGCTTCAGGGCACTGCAATTCACAAACCTGCAGAGTTATAAATGATAACTCTCGTCCACAAATATATTGAGGGAAGGCAAAGAAGAGGATTTGAAATCAAGGCAGAATTGCAGGAAACAGATTTCAGGAGGTAGATTCGAATCGCCTTTAAAGCACATGAAAAGCGGCAAAACTTTGACAATGATGCCCTTGGCCAAAAAGGGCGTATGCGTTTTTTCCTGAATATATTCAGGAAAAAACGCATACGCCCTTTTTGGCCAAACAAGCAACCTGGAAAGGCAAATCAGCGCTACAAAGAAGTCTCGCTTCCCATCGGTCAAAAGGGCCATGCTGAAAAAAGTGTCAAAACCAGAAATGCAGGACAGGCCATGGAGAAATGGGAGCCTTGCTACACGGATGGGCGGGATGTAAATTGCCAACAGACACTCTGGAGAAGTGTACGGTGAGTCCTGAAACGTCTAAAAAGCAAAGCTTAGAGAGCATAGGGCACTTCCACTCATGGGGGTATACATTGGGAAAATTAAAAATCAGCAAGACACAAGCACCCCAAAGTTTAGGGCTGCTCTCTTGACAAGGACCTCCACTTCATTCCACCTTCAATATCCCAGGAAAGAGAAAAATGGATAAAGGAGTTGTGGTCCTTATGTACAATGGAATATCACTCAGCCATGAAATCAATGTCATAAGGCTAGTAGCAGCATGATGAGTGGATTTAGGTACGACGATTCTAAGTGAAATAAGTCACACAGAAAAGGACACTTCTCATAAGGTATCACTGATAGAGGGAATGTAAAAACCGTTACACTTGAACTGAATTACAAAACAGAACGGAGTCACACATGCAGAAAACACACTATGGCTGCTTAACGGGAAAGGTGAGGTGGGGTGATACATAAAACAAGGGTTTCAAATTAGCTCAGATACCGTTCCATAAACCCAATATGTAATAGACAAGACCTACTCCTTGCTCAGAGAACTGGACTCAACACGCCCTATTCACCGCACAAGAATATATCTGACTAGTAATAATCTTAAAACCTATGTATTGATATCTCTCTGTTAGTGTGTCAAGTGGGTGTAAAGCGGCATAAACACAGCAGTGAAAAGCAGCTAAACCCCATTATAAAAATAAATTACTTTGAAAAACCCATGAAACAAAGACAGTGAAAGAGAGCGAAATTCTTACACAATGCGTTCAGGGGCTGTGATGCAACCTGTATTGACCATATCTAGACCCACAGCTGGATGAGACATAAGGGTGGACACTCTTGGGGCTGAGAGGTTTGGTGAGGTTGGGTGAGCAAACGCAGACCCTTTAAAGTAATACTGCGTGGTACCCATCGCATGGGTCCCAAATGTCCAGGTTCAAGGGCATCTTGCTACATGGAAAACATGCATGAGAAACCCAGAAGATGGTACACCGTGTGATGGGGAAAGGTTTCTAAAACGCACCTCATTTCTCATCTCCTTGTGCTCGGGTTCGCCATTCCAGCCACTTTACTAGCAATCTCCCTACTTGGAGCATCAGCACCTTTAACCTCCTGTTCCGTACAGGTTGCAATTTGTCCTGAGGATGAACGGGAAGACTTGGAACCAATGAGAGACTAGCTCCTGGTGTAGGGACAGGCACAGGTCACTCTGTTTTCCCATCAGGAAGAAGAATTAACCACAGCCTCAGCCTGCCCCCCGGAACCAGAACAGGGCCTGAAGCCATCCTGCGCTTTTGCGGCCAGCTCCCTAAAAAGCGAGTTGTAAAATGGAACTTCAGGGCACTGCAATTCACAAACCTGCAGAGTTATAAATGATAACTCTCGTCCACAAATATATTGAGGGAAGGCAAAGAAGAGGATTTGAAATCAAGGCAGAATTGCAGGAAACAGATTTCAGGAGGTAGATTCGAATCGCCTTTAAAGCACATGAAAAGCGGCAAAACGTTGACAATGATGCCCTTGGCCAAAAAGGGCGTATGCGTTTTTTCCTGAATATATTCAGGAAAAAACGCATACGCCCTTTTTGGCCAACCAAGCAACCTGGAAACGCAGATCAGCGCTACAAAGAAGTCTCGCTTCCCATCGGTTAAAAGGGCCATGCTGAAAAAAGTGTCAAAACCAGAAATACAGGAAAGGCCATGGAGAAATCGGAGCCGTGCTACACTGATGGGCGGGATGTAAATTGCCAACAGCCACTCTGGAGAAGTGTACGGTGAGTCCTGAAACGTCTAAAAAGCAAAGCTTAGAGAGCATAGGGCACTTCCACTCATGGGGGTATACATTGGGAAAATTAAAAATCAGCAAGACACAAGCATTCCAAAGTTTAGGGCTGCTCTCTTGACAAGGACCTCCACTTCATTCCACCTTCAATATCCCAGGAAAGAGAAAAATGGATAAAGGAGTTGTGGTCCTTATGTACAATGGATTATCACTCAGCCATGAAATCAATGTCATAAGGCTAGTAGCAGCATGATGAGTGGATTTAGGTACGACGATTCTAAGTGAAATAAGTCACACAGAAAAGGACACTTCTCATAAGGTATCACTGATAGAGGGAATGTAAAAACCGTTACACTTGAACTGAATTACAAAACAGAACGGAGTCACACATGCAGAAAACACACTATGGCTGCTTAACGGGAAAGGTGAGGTGGGGTGATACATAAAACAAGGGTTTCAAATTAGCTCAGATACCGTTCCATAAACCCAATATGTAATAGACAAGACCTACTCCTTGCTCAGAGAACTGGACTCAACACGCCCTATTCACCGCACAAGAATATATCTGACTAGTAATAATCTTAAAACCTATGTATTGATATCTCTCTGTTAGTGTGTCAAGTGGGTGTAAAGCGGCATAAACACAGCAGTGAAAAGCAGCTAAACCCCATTATAAAAATAAATTACTTTGAAAAACCCATGAAACAAAGACAGTGAAAGAGAGCGAAATTCTTACACAATGCGTTCAGGGGCTGTGATGCAACCTGGATTGACCATATCTAGACCCACAGCTGGATGAGACATAAGGGTGGACACTCTTGGGGCTGAGAGGTTTGGTTAGGTTGGGTGAGCAAACGCAGACCCTTTAAAGTAATACTGCGTGGTACCCATCGCATGGGTCCCAAATGTCCAGGTTCAAGGGCATCTTGCTACATGGAAAACATGCATGAGAAACCCAGAAGATGGTACACCGTGTGATGGGGAAAGGTTTCTAAAACGCACCTCATTTCTCATCTCCTTGTGCTCGGGTTCGCCATTCCAGCCACTTTACTAGCAATCTCCCTACTTGGAGCATCAGCACCTTTAACCTCCTGTTCCGTACAGGTTGCAATTTGTCCTGAGGATGAACGGGAAGACTTGGAACCAATGAGAGACTAGCTCTTGGTGTAGGGACAGGCATATGTCACTCTATTTTCCCATCAGGAAGAAGAATTAACCACAGGCTCAGCCTGCCCCCCAGAACCAGAGCAGGGCCTGAAGCCATCCTGCGCTTTTGCGGCCAGCTCCCTAAAAAGCGAGTTGTAAAATGGAGCTTCAGGGCACTGCAATTCACAAACCTGCAGAGTTATAAATGATAACTCTCGTCCACAAATATATTGAGGGAAGGCAAAGAAGAGGATTTGAAATCAAGGCAGAATTGCAGGAAACAGATTTCAGGAGGTAGATTCGAATCGCCTTTAAAGCACATGAAAAGCGGCAAAACTTTGACAATGATGCCCTTGGCCAAAAAGGGCGTATGCGTTTTTTCCTGAATATATTCAGGAAAAAACGCATACGCCCTTTTTGGCCAAACAAGCAACCTGGAAAGGCAAATCAGCGCTACAAAGAAGACTCGCTTCCCATCGGTCAAAAGGGCCATGCTGAAAAAAGTGTCAAAACCAGAAATGCAGGACAGGCCATGGAGAAATGGGAGCCTTGCTACACGGATGGGCGGGATGTAAATTGCCAACAGACACTCTGGAGAAGTGTACGGTGAGTCCTGAAACGTCTAAAAAGCAAAGCTTAGAGAGCATAGGGCACTTCCACTCATGGGGGTATACATTGGGAAAATTAAAAATCAGCAAGACACAAGCACCCCAAAGTTTAGGGCTGCTCTCTTGACAAGGACCTCCACTTCATTCCACCTTCAATATCCCAGGAAAGAGAAAAATGGATAAAGGAGTTGTGGTCCTTATGTACAATGGAATATCACTCAGCCATGAAATCAATGTCATAAGGCTAGTAGCAGCATGATGAGTGGATTTAGGTACGACGATTCTAAGTGAAATAAGTCACACAGAAAAGGACACTTCTCATAAGGTATCACTGATAGAGGGAATGTAAAAACCGTTACACTTGAACTGAATTACAAAACAGAACGGAGTCACACATGCAGAAAACACACTATGGCTGCTTAACGGGAAAGGTGAGGTGGGGTGATACATAAAACAAGGGTTTCAAATTAGCTCAGATACCGTTCCATAAACCCAATATGTAATAGACAAGACCTACTCCTTGCTCAGAGAACTGGACTCAACACGCCCTATTCACCGCACAAGAATATATCTGACTAGTAATAATCTTAAAACCTATGTATTGATATCTCTCTGTTAGTGTGTCAAGTGGGTGTAAAGCGGCATAAACACAGCAGTGAAAAGCAGCTAAACCCCATTATAAAAATAAATTACTTTGAAAAACCCATGAAACAAAGACAGTGAAAGAGAGCGAAATTCTTACACAATGCGTTCAGGGGCTGTGATGCAACCTGTATTGACCATATCTAGACCCACAGCTGGATGAGACATAAGGGTGGACACTCTTGGGGCTGAGAGGTTTGGTGAGGTTGGGTGAGCAAACGCAGACCCTTTAAAGTAATACTGCGTGGTACCCATCGCATGGGTCCCAAATGTCCAGGTTCAAGGGCATCTTGCTACATGGAAAACATGCATGAGAAACCCAGAAGATGGTACACCGTGTGATGGGGAAAGGTTTCTAAAACGCACCTCATTTCTCATCTCCTTGTGCTCGGGTTCGCCATTCCAGCCACTTTACTAGCAATCTCCCTACTTGGAGCATCAGCACCTTTAACCTCCTGTTCCGTACAGGTTGCAATTTGTCCTGAGGATGAACGGGAAGACTTGGAACCAATGAGAGACTAGCTCCTGGTGTAGGGACAGGCACAGGTCACTCTGTTTTCCCATCAGGAAGAAGAATTAACCACAGCCTCAGCCTGCCCCCCGGAACCAGAACAGGGCCTGAAGCCATCATGCGCTATTGCGGCCAGGTCCCTAAAAAGCGAGTTGTAAAATGGAGCTTCAGGGCACTGCAATTCACAAACCTGCAGAGTTATAAATGATAACTCTCGTCCACAAATATATTGAGGGAAGGCAAAGAAGAGGATTTGAAATCAAGGCAGAATTGCAGGAAACAGATTTCAGGAGGTAGATTCGAATCGCCTTTAAAGCACATGAAAAGCAGCAAAACGTTGACAATGATGCCCTTGGCCAAAAAGGGCGTATGCGTTTTTTCCTGAATATATTCAGGAAAAAACGCATACGCCCTTTTTGGCCAACCAAGCAACCTGGAAAGGCAGATCAGCGCTACAAAGAAGTCTCGCTTCCCATCGGTTAAAAGGGCCATGCTGAAAAAAGTGTCAAAACCAGAAATACAGGAAAGGCCATGGAGAAATGGGAGCCATGCTACACTGATGGGCGGGATGTAAATTGCCAACAGCCACTCTGGAGAAGTGTACGGTAAGTCCTGAAACGTCTAAAAAGCAAAGCTTAGAGAGCATAGGGCACTTCCACTCATGGGGGTATACATTGGGAAAATTAAAAATCAGCAAGACACAAGCACCCCAAAGTTTAGGGCTGCTCTCTTGACAAGGACATCCACTTCATTCCACCTTCAATATCCCAGGAAAGAGAAAAATGGATAAAGGAGTTGTGGTCCTTATGTACAATGGAATATCACTCAGCCATGAAATCAATGTCATAAGGCTAGTAGCAGCATGATGAGTGGATTTAGGTACGACGATTCTAAGTGAAATAAGTCACACAGAAAAGGACACTTCTCATAAGGTATCACTGATAGAGAGAATGTAAAAACCGTTACACTTGAACTGAATTACAAAACAGAACGGAGTCACACATGCAGAAAACACACTATGGCTGCTTAACGGGAAAGGTGAGGTGGGGTGATACATAAAACAAGGGTTTCAAATTAGCTCAGATACCGTTGCATAAACCCAATATGTAATAGACAAGACCTACTCCTTGCTCAGAGAACTGGACTCAACACGCCCTATTCACCGCACAAGAATATATCTGACTAGTAATAATCTTAAAACCTATGTATTGATATCTCTCTGTTAGTGTGTCAAGTGGGTGTAAAGCGGCATAAACACAGCAGTGAAAAGCAGCTAAACCCCATTATAAAAATAAATTATTTAAAAAAACCCATGAAACAAAGACAGTGAAAGAGAGAGAAATTCTTACACAATGCGTTCAGGGGCTGTGATGCAACCTGGATTGACCATATCTAGACCCACAGCTGGATGAGACATAAGGGTGGACACTCTTGGGGCTGAGAGGTTTGGTGAGGTTCGGGGAGCAAACGCAGACCCTTTAAAGTAATACTGCGTGGTACCCATCGCATGGGTCCCAAATCTCCAGGTTCAAGGGCATCTTCCTACATGGAAAACATGCATGAGAAACCCAGAAGATGGTACACCGTGTGATGGGGAAAGGTTTCTAAAACGCACCTCATTTCTCATCTCCTTGTGCTCGGGTTCGCCATTCCAGCCACTTTACTAGCAATCTCCCTACTTGGAGCATCAGCACCTTTAACCTCCTGTTCCGTACAGGTTGCAATTTGTCCTGAGGATGAACGGGAAGACTTGGAACCAATGAGAGACTAGCTCCTGGTGTAGGGACAGGCACAGGTCACTCTGTTTTCCCATCAGGAAGAAGAATTAACCACAGGCTCAGCCTGCCCCCCGGAACCAGAACAGGGCCTGAAGCCATCCTGCGCTTTTGCGGCCAGCTCCCTAAAAAGCGAGTTGTAAAATGGAGCTTCAGGGCACTGCAATTCACAAACCTGCAGAGTTATAAATGATAACTCTCGTCCACAAATATATTGAGGGAAGGCAAAGAAGAGGATTTGAAATCAAGGCAGAATTCCAGGAAACAGATTTCAGGTGGTAGATTCGAATCGCCTTTAAAGCACATGAAAAGCGGCAAAACGTTGACAATGATGCCCTTGGCCAAAAAGGGCGTATGCGTTTTTTCCTGAATATATTCAGGAAAAAACGCATACGCCCTTTTTGGCCAACCAAGCAACCTGGAAAGGCAAATCAGCGCTACAAAGAAGTCTCGCTTCACATCGGTTAAAAGGGCCATGCTGAAAAAAGTGTCAAAACCAGAAATACAGGACAGGCCATGGAGAAATGGGAGCCGTGCTACACTGATGGGCGGGATGTAAATTGCCAACAGCCACTCTGGAGAAGTGTACGGTGAGTCCTGAAACGTCTTAAAAGCAAAGCTTAGAGAGCATAGGGCACTTCCACTCATGGGGGTATACATTGGGAAAATTAAAAATCAGCAAGACACAAGCACCCCAAAGTTTAGGGCTGCTCTCTTGACAAGGACCTCCACTTCATTCCACCTTCAATATCCCAGGAAAGAGAAAAATGGATAAAGGAGTTGTGGTCCTTATGTACAATGGAATATCACTCAGCCATGAAATCAATGTCGTAAGGCTAGTAGCAGCATGATGAGTGGATTTAGGTACGACGATTCTAAGTGAAATAAGTCACACAGAAAAGGACACTTCTCATAAGGTATCACTGATAGAGGGAATGTAAAAACCGTTACACTTGAACTGAATTACAAAACAGAACGGAGTCACACATGCAGAAAACACACTATGGCTGCTTAACGGGAAAGGTGAGGTGGGGTGATACATAAAACAAGGGTTTCAAATTAGCTCAGATACCGTTCCATAAACCCAATATGTAATAGACAAGACCTACTCCTTGCTCAGAGAACTGGACTCAACACGCCCTATTCACCGCACAAGAATATATCTGACTAGTAATAATCTTAAAACCTATGTATTGATATCTCTCTGTTAGTGTGTCAAGTGGGTGTAAAGCGGCATAAACACAGCAGTGAAAAGCAGCTAAACCCCATTATAAAAATAAATTACTTCGAAAAACACATGAAACAAAGACAGTGAAAGAGAGAGAAATTCTTACACAATGCGTTCAGGGGCTGTGATGCAACCTGGATTGACCATATCTAGACCCACAGCTGGATGAGACATAAGGGTGGACACTCTTGGGGCTGAGAGGTTTGGTGAGGTTGGGTGAGCAAACGCAGACCCTTTAAAGTAATACTGCGTGGTACCCATCGCATGGGTCCCAAATCTCCAGGTTCAAGGGCATCTTGCTACATCGAAAACATGCATGAGAAACCCAGAAGATGGTACACCGTGTGATGGGGAAAGGTTTCTAAAACGCACCTCATTTCTCATCTCCTTGTGCTCGGGTTCGCCATTCCAGCCACTTTACTAGCAATCTCCCTACTTGGAGCATCAGCACCTTTAACCTCCTGTTCCGTACAGGTTGCAATTTGTCCTGAGGATGAACGGGAAGACTTGGAACCAATGAGAGACTAGCTCTTGGTGTAGGGACAGGCATATGTCACTCTATTTTCCCATCAGGAAGAAGAATTAACCACAGGCTCAGCCTGCCCCCCGGAACCAGAGCAGGGCCTGAAGCCATCCTGCGCTTTTGCGGCCAGCTCCCTAAAAAGCGAGTTGTAAAATGGAGCTTCAGGGCACTGCAATTCACAAACCTGCAGAGTTATAAATGATAACTCTCGTCCACAAATATATTGAGGGAAGGCAAAGAAGAGGATTTGAAATCAAGGCAGAATTGCAGGAAACAGATTTCAGGAGGTAGATTCGAATCGCCTTTAAAGCACATGAAAAGCGGCAAAACGTTGACAATGATGCCCTTGGCCAAAAAGGGCGTATGCGTTTTTTCCTGAATATATTCAGGAAAAAACGCATACGCCCTTTTTGGCCAAACAAGCAACCTGGAAAGGCAAATCAGCGCTACAAAGAAGACTCGCTTCCCATCGGTCAAAAGGGCCATGCTGAAAAAAGTGTCAAAACCAGAAATGCAGGACAGGCCATGGAGAAATGGGAGCCTTGCTACACGGATGGGCGGGATGTAAATTGCCAACAGACACTCTGGAGAAGTGTACGGTGAGTCCTGAAACGTCTAAAAAGCAAAGCTTAGAGAGCATAGGGCACTTCCACTCATGGGGGTATACATTGGGAAAATTAAAAATCAGCAAGACACAAGCACCCCAAAGTTTAGGGCTGCTCTCTTGACAAGGACCTCCACTTCATTCCACCTTCAATATCCCAGGAAAGAGAAAAATGGATAAAGGAGTTGTGGTCCTTATGTACAATGGAATATCACTCAGCCATGAAATCAATGTCATAAGGCTAGTAGCAGCATGATGAGTGGATTTAGGTACGACGATTCTAAGTGAAATAAGTCACACAGAAAAGGACACTTCTCATAAGGTATCACTGATAGAGGGAATGTAAAAACCGTTACACTTGAACTGAATTACAAAACAGAACAGAGTCACACATGCAGAAAACACACTATGGCTGCTTAACGGGAAAGGTGAGGTGGGGTGATACATAAAACACGGGTTTCAAATTAGCTCAGATACCGTTCCATAAACCCAATATGTAATAGACAAGACCTACTCCTTACTCAGAGAAATGGACAAAACACGCCCTATTGACTGCACAAGAATATATCTGACTAGTAATAATCTTAAAACCTATGTATTGATATCTCTCTGTTAGTGTGTCAAGTGGGTGTAAAGCGGCATAAACACAGCAGTGAAAAGCAGCTAAACCCCATTATAAAAATAAATTACTTCGAAAAACACATGAAACAAAGACAGTGAAAGAGAGCGAAATTCTTACACAATGCGTTCAGGGGCTGTGATGCAACCT
Source organism: Balaenoptera ricei (assembly GCF_028023285.1). Lineage (NCBI taxonomy): Eukaryota > Metazoa > Chordata > Mammalia > Artiodactyla > Balaenopteridae > Balaenoptera > Balaenoptera ricei. Next base: position 160,646 of record NW_026777612.1, read on the forward strand.
GGATTGACCATATCTAGACCCACAGCTGGATGAGACATAAGGGTGGACACTCTTGGGGCTGAGAGGTTTGGTGAGGTTGGGTGAGCAAACGCAGACCCTTTAAAGTAGTACTGCGTGGTACCCATCGCATGGGTCCCAAATCTCCAGGTTCAAGGGCATCTTGCTACATCGAAAACATGCATGAGAAACCCAGAAGATGGTACACCGTGTGATGGGGAAAGGTTTCTAAAACGCACCTCATTTCTCATCTCCTTGTGCTCGGGTTCGCCATTCCAGCCACTTTACTAGCAATCTCCCTACTTGGAGCATCAGCACCTTTAACCTCCTGTTCCGTACAGGTTGCAATTTGTCCTGAGGATGAACGGGAAGACTTGGAACCAATGAGAGACTAGCTCTTGGTGTAGGGACAGGCATATGTCACTCTATTTTCCCATCAGGAAGAAGAATTAACCACAGGCTCAGCCTGCCCCCCGGAACCAGGGCAGGGCCTGAAGCCATCCTGCGCTTTTGCGGCCAGCTCCCTAAAAAGCGAGTTGTAAAATGGAACTTCAGGGCACTGCAATTCACAAACCTGCAGAGTTATAAATGATAACTCTCGTCCACAAATATATTGAGGGAAGGAAAAGAAGAGGATTTGAATTCAAGGCAGAATTGCAGGAAACAGATTTCAGGAGGTAGATTCGAATCGCCTTTAAAGCACATGAAAAGCGGCAAAACGTTGACAATGATGCCCTTGGCCAAAAAGGGCGTATGCGTTTTTTCCTGAATATATTCAGGAAAAAACGCATACGCCCTTTTTGGCCAACCAAGCAACCTGGAAAGGCAAATCAGCGCTACAAAGAAGACTCGCTTCCCATCGGTCAAAAGGGCCATGCTGAAAAAAGTGTCAAAACCAGAAATGCAGGACAGGCCATGGAGAAATGGGAGCCTTGCTACACGGATGGGCGGGATGTAAATTGCCAACAGACACTCTGGAGAAGTGTACGGTGAGTCCTGAAACGTCTAAAAAGCAAAGCTTAGAGAGCATAGGGCACTTCCACTCATGGGGGTATACATTGGGAAAATTAAAAATCAGCAAGACACAAGCACCCCAAAGTTTAGGGCTGCTCTCTTGACAAGGACCTCCACTTCATTCCACCTTCAATATCCCAGGAAAGAGAAAAATGGATAAAGGAGTTGTGGTCCTTATGTACAATGGAATATCACTCAGCCATGAAATCAATGTCATAAGGCTAGTAGCAGCATGATGAGTGGATTTAGGTACGACGATTCTAAGTGAAATAAGTCACACAGAAAAGGACACTTCTCATAAGGTATCACTGATAGAGGGAATGTAAAAACCGTTACACTTGAACTGAATTACAAAACAGAACGGAGTCACACATGCAGAAAACACACTATGGCTGCTTAACGGGAAAGGTGAGGTGGGGTGATACATAAAACAAGGGTTTCAAATTAGCTCAGATACCGTTCCATAAACCCAATATGTAATAGACAAGACCTACTCCTTACTCAGAGAACTGGACTCAACACGCCCTATTGACTGCACAAGAATATATCTGACTAGTAATAATCTTAAAACCTATGTATTGATATCTCTCTGTTAGTGTGTCAAGTGGGTGTAAAGCGGCATAAACACAGCAGTGAAAAGCAGCTAAACCCCATTATAAAAATAAATTACTTCGAAAAACACATGAAACAAAGAGAGTGAAAGAGAGAGAAATTCTTACACAATGCGTTCAGGGGCTGTGATGCAACCTGGATTGACCATATCTAGACCCACAGCTGGATGAGACATAAGGGTGGACACTCTTGGGGCTGAGAGGTTTGGTGAGGTTGGGTGAGCAAACGCAGACCCTTTAAAGTAATACTGCGTGGTACCCATCGCATGGGTCCCAAATGTCCAGGTTCAAGGGCATCTTGCTACATGGAAAACATGCATGAGAAACCCAGAAGATGGTACACCGTGTGATGGGGAAAGGTTTCTAAAACGCACCTCATTTCTCATCTCCTTGTGCTCGGGTTCGCCATTCCAGCCACTTTACTAGCAATCTCCCTACTTGGAGCATCAGCACCTTTAACCTCCTGTTCCGTACAGGTTGCAATTTGTCCTGAGGATGAACGGGAAGACTTGGAACCAATGAGAGACTAGCTCCTGGTGTAGGGACAGGCACAGGTCACTCTGTTTTCCCATCAGGAAGAAGAATTAACCACAGCCTCAGCCTGCCCCCCGGAACCAGAACAGGGCCTGAAGCCATCATGCGCTATTGCGGCCAGGTCCCTAAAAAGCGAGTTGTAAAATGGAGCTTCAGGGCACTGCAATTCACAAACCTGCAGAGTTATAAATGATAACTCTCGTCCACAAATATATTGAGGGAAGGCAAAGAAGAGGATTTGAAATCAAGGCAGAATTGCAGGAAACAGATTTCAGGAGGTAGATTCGAATCACCTTTAAAGCACATGAAAAGCAGCAAAACGTTGACAATGATGCCCTTGGCCAAAAAGGGCGTATGCGTTTTTTCCTGAATATATTCAGGAAAAAACGCATACGCCCTTTTTGGCCAACCAAGCAACCTGGAAAGGCAGATCAGCGCTACAAAGAAGTCTCGCTTCCCATCGGTTAAAAGGGCCATGCTGAAAAAAGTGTCAAAACCAGAAATACAGGAAAGGCCATGGAGAAATGGGAGCCATGCTACACTGATGGGCGGGATGTAAATTGCCAACAGCCACTCTGGAGAAGTGTACGGTAAGTCCTGAAACGTCTAAAAAGCAAAGCTTAGAGAGCATAGGGCACTTCCACTCATGGGGGTATACATTGGGAAAATTAAAAATCAGCAAGACACAAGCACCCCAAAGTTTAGGGCTGCTCTCTTGACAAGGACCTCCACTTCATTCCACCTTCAATATCCCAGGAAAGAGAAAAATGGATAAAGGAGTTGTGGTCCTTATGTACAATGGAATATCACTCAGCCATGAAATCAATGTCATAAGGCTAGTAGCAGCATGATGAGTGGATTTAGGTACGACGATTCTAAGTGAAATAAGTCACACAGAAAAGGACACTTCTCATAAGGTATCACTGATAGAGAGAATGTAAAAACCGTTACACTTGAACTGAATTACAAAACAGAACGGAGTCACACATGCAGAAAACACACTATGGCTGCTTAACGGGAAAGGTGAGGTGGGGTGATACATAAAACAAGGGTTTCAAATTAGCTCAGATACCGTTGCATAAACCCAATATGTAATAGACAAGACCTACTCCTTGCTCAGAGAACTGGACTCAACACGCCCTATTCACCGCACAAGAATATATCTGACTAGTAATAATCTTAAAACCTATGTATTGATATCTCTCTGTTAGTGTGTCAAGTGGGTGTAAAGCGGCATAAACACAGCAGTGAAAAGCAGCTAAACCCCATTATAAAAATAAATTATTTAAAAAAAACCCATGAAACAAAGACAGTGAAAGAGAGAGAAATTCTTACACAATGCGTTCAGGGGCTGTGATGCAACCTGGATTGACCATATCTAGACCCACAGCTGGATGAGACATAAGGGTGGACACTCTTGGGGCTGAGAGGTTTGGTGAGGTTGGGGGAGCAAACGCAGACCCTTTAAAGTAATACTGCGTGGTACCCATCGCATGGGTCCCAAATCTCCAGGTTCAAGGGCATCTTCCTACATGGAAAACATGCATGAGAAACCCAGAAGATGGTACACCGTGTGATGGGGAAAGGTTTCTAAAACGCACCTCATTTCTCATCTCCTTGTGCTCGGGTTCGCCATTCCAGCCACTTTACTAGCAATCTCCCTACTTGGAGCATCAGCACCTTTAACCTCCTGTTCCGTACAGGTTGCAATTTGTCCTGAGGATGAACGGGAAGACTTGGAACCAATGAGAGACTAGCTCCTGGTGTAGGGACAGGCACAGGTCACTCTATTTTCCCATCAGGAAGAAGAATTAACCACAGGCTCAGCCTGCCCCCCGGAACCAGAACAGGGCCTGAAGCCATCCTGCGCTTTTGCGGCCAGCTCCCTAAAAAGCGAGTTGTAAAATGGAGCTTCAGGGCACTGCAATTCACAAACCTGCAGAGTTATAAATGATAACTCTCGTCCACAAATATATTGAGGGAAGGCAAAGAAGAGGATTTGAAATCAAGGCAGAATTGCAGGAAACAGATTTCAGGAGGTAGATTCGAATCGCCTTTAAAGCACATGAAAAGCAGCAAAACGTTGACAATGATGCCCTTGGCCAAAAAGGGCGTATGCGTTTTTTCCTGAATATATTCAGGAAAAAACGCATACGCCCTTTTTGGCCAACCAAGCAACCTGGAAAGGCAAATCAGCACTACAAAGAAGTCTCGCTTCCCATCGGTTAAAAGGGCCATGCTGAAAAAAGTGTCAAAACCAGAAATACAGGAAAGGCCATGGAGAAATGGGAGCCTTGCTACACGGATGGGCGGGATGTAAATTGCCAACAGCCACTCTGGAGAAATGTACGGTGAGTCCTGAAACGTCTAAAAAGCAAAGCTTAGAGAGCATAGGGCACTTCCACTCATGGGGGTATACATTGGGAAAATTAAAAATCAGCAAGACACAAGCACCCCAAAGTTTAGGGCTGCTCTCTTGACAAGGACCTCCACTTCATTCCACCTTCAATATCCCAGGAAAGAGAAAAATGGATAAAGGAGTTGTGGTCCTTATGTACAATGGAATATCACTCAGCCAAGAAATCAATGTCATAAGGCTAGTAGCAGCATGATGAGTGGATTTAGGTACGACGATTCTAAGTGAAATAAGTCACACAGAAAAGGACACTTCTCATAAGGTATCACTGATAGAGGGAATGTAAAAACCGTTACACTTGAACTGAATTACAAAACAGAACGGAGTCACACATGCAGAAAACACACTATGGCTGCTTAACGGGAAAGGTGAGGTGGGGTGATACATAAAACAAGGGTTTCAAATTAGCTCAGATACCGTTCCATAAACCCAATATGTAATAGACAAGACCTACTCCTTGCTCAGAGAACTGGACTCAACACGCCCTATTCACCGCACAAGAATATATCTGACTAGTTATAATCTTAAAACCTATGTATTGATATCTCTCTGTTAGTGTGTCATGTGGGTGTAAAGCGGCATAAACACAGCAGTGAAAAGCAGCTAAACCCCATTATAAAAATAAATTACTTTGAAAAACCCATGAAACAAAGACAGTGAAAGAGAGAGAAATTCTTACACAATGCGTTCAGAGGCTGTGATGCCACCTGGATTGACCATATCTAGACCCACAGCTGGATGAGACATAAGGGTGGACACTCTTGGGGCTGAGAGATTTGGTGAGGTTGGGTGAGGAAACGCAGACCCTTTAAAGTAATACTGCGTGGTACCAATCGCATGGGTCCCAAATCTCCAGGTTCAAGGGCATCTTCCTACATCGAAAACATGCATGAGAAAACAAAAAGATGGTACACCATGTGATGGGGAAAGGTTTCTAAAACGCACCTCATTTCTCATCTCCTTGTGCTCGGGTTCACCATTCCAGCCACTTTACTAGCAATCTCCCTACTTGGAGCATCAGCACCTTTAACCTCCTGTTCCGTACAGGTTGCAATTTGTCCTGAGGATGAACGGGAAGACTTGGAACCAATGAGAGACTAGCTCCTGGTGTAGGGACAGGCACAGGTCACTCTGTTTTCCCATCAGGAAGAAGAATTAACCACAGGCTCAGCCTGCCCCCCGGAACCAGAACAGGGCCTGAAGCCATCCTGCGCTTTTGCGGCCAGCTCCCTAAAAAGCGAGTTGTAAAATGGAGCTTCAGGGCACTGCAATTCACAAACCTGCAGAGTTATAAATGATAACTCTCGTCCACAAATATATTGAGGGAAGGCAAAGAAGAGGATTTGAAATCAAGGCAGAATTCCAGGAAACAGATTTCAGGTGGTAGATTCGAATCGCCTTTAAAGCACATGAAAAGCGGCAAAACGTTGACAATGATGCCCTTGGCCAAAAAGGGCGTATGCGTTTTTTCCTGAATATATTCAGGAAAAAACGCATACGCCCTTTTTGGCCAACCAAGCAACCTGGAAAGGCAAATCAGCGCTACAAAGAAGTCTCGCTTCACATCGGTTAAAAGGGCCATGCTGAAAAAAGTGTCAAAACCAGAAATACAGGACAGGCCATGGAGAAATGGGAGCCATGCTACACTGATGGGCGGGATGTAAATTGCCAACAGCCACTCTGGAGAAGTGTACGGTGAGTCCTGAAAAGTCTTAAAAGCAAAGCTTAGAGAGCATAGGGCACTTCCACTCATGGGGGTATACATTGGGAAAATTAAAAATCAGCAAGACACAAGCACCCCAAAGTTTAGGGCTGCTCTCTTGACAAGGACCTCCACTTCATTCCACCTTCAATATCCCAGGAAAGAGAAAAATGGATAAAGGAGTTGTGGTCCTTATGTACAATGGAATATCACTCAGCCATGAAATCAATGTCATAAGGCTAGTAGCAGCATGATGAGTGGATTTAGGTACGACGATTCTAAGTGAAATAAGTCACACAGAAAAGGACACTTCTCATAAGGTATCACTGATAGAGGGAATGTAAAAACCGTTACACTTGAACTGAATTACAAAACAGAACGGAGTCACACATGCAGAAAACACACTATGGCTGCTTAACGGGAAAGGTGAGGGGGGGTGATACATAAAACAAGGGTTTCAAATTAGCTCAGATACCGTTCCATAAACCCAATATGTAATAGACAAGACCTACTCCTTGCTCAGAGAACTGGACTCAACACGCCCTATTCACCGCACAAGAATATATCTGACTAGTAATAATCTTAAAACCTATGTATTGATATCTCTCTGTTAGTGTGTCAAGTGGGTGTAAAGCGGCATAAACACAGCAGTGAAAAGCAGCTAAACCCCATTATAAAAATAAATTACTTTGAAAAACCCATGAAACAAAGACAGTGAAAGAGAGCGAAATTCTTTCACAATGCGTTCAGGGGCTGTGATGCAACCTGGATTGACCATATCTAGACCCACAGCTGGATGAGACATAAGGGTGGACACTCTTGGGGCTGAGAGGTTTGGTGAGGTTGGGTGAGCAAACGCAGACCCTTTAAAGTAATACTGCGTGGTACCCATCGCATGGGTCCCAAATCTCCAGGTTCAAGGGCATCTTGCTACATCGAAAACATGCATGAGAAACCCAGAAGATGGTACACCGTGTGATGGGGAAAGGTTTCTAAAACGCACCTCATTTCTCATCTCCTTGTGCTCGGGTTCGCCATTCCAGCCACTTTACTAGCAATCTCCCTACTTGGAGCATCAGCACCTTTAACCTCCTGTTCCGTACAGGTTGCAATTTGTCCTGAGGATGAACGGGAAGACTTGGAACCAATGAGAGACTAGCTCCTGGTGTAGGGACAGGCACAGGTCACTCTGTTTTCCCATTAGGAAGAAGAATTAACCACAGCCTCAGCCTGCCCCCCGGAACCAGAACAGGGCCTGAAGCCATCCTGCGCTTTTGCGGCCAGCTCCCTAAAAAGCGAGTTGTAAAATGGAGCTTCAGGGCACTGCAATTCACAAACCTGCAGAGTTATAAATGATAACTCTCGTCCACAAATATATTGAGGGAAGGCAAAGAAGAGGATTTGAAATCAAGGCAGAATTGCAGGAAACAGATTTCAGGAGGTAGATTCGAATCGCCTTTAAAGCACATGAAAAGCGGCAAAACGTTGACAATGATGCCCTTGGCCAAAAAGGGCGTATGCGTTTTTTCCTGAATATATTCAGGAAAAAACGCATACGCCCGTTTTGGCCAACCAAGCAACCTGGAAAGGCAAATCAGCGCTACAAAGAAGTCTCGCTTCCCATCGGTTAAAAGGGCCATGCTGAAAAAAGTGTCAAAACCAGAAATACAGGAAAGGCCATGGAGAAATGGGAGCCGTGCTACACTGATGGGCGGGATGTAAATTGCCAACAGCCACTCTGGAGAAGTGTACGGTGAGTCCTGAAACGTCTAAAAAGCAAAGCTTAGAGAGCATAGGGCACTTCCACTCATGGGGGTATACATTGGGAAAATTAAAAATCAGCAAGACACAAGCACCCCAAAGTTTAGGGCTGCTCTCTTGACAAGGACCTCCACTTCATTCCACCTTCAATATCCCAGGAAAGAGAAAAATGGATAAAGGAGTTGTGGTCCTTATGTACAATGGAATATCACTCAGCCATGAAATCAATGTCATAAGGCTAGTAGCAGCATGATGAGTGGATTTAGGTACGACGATTCTAAGTGAAATAAGTCACACAGAAAAGGACACTTCTCATAAGGTATCACTGATAGAGGGAATGTAAAAACCGTTACACTTGAACTGAATTACAAAACAGAACGGAGTCACACATGCAGAAAACACACTATGGCTGCTTAACGGGAAAGGTGAGGTGGGGTGATACATAAAACAAGGGTTTCAAATTAGCTCAGATACCGTTCCATAAAACCAATATGTAATAGACAAGACCTACTCCTTGCTCAGAGAACTGGACTCAACACGCCCTATTGACCGCCCAAGAATATATCTGACTAGTAATAATCTTAAAACCTATGTATTGATATCTCTCTGTTAGTGTGTCAAGTGGGTGTAAAGCGGCATAAACACAGCAGTGAAAAGCAGCTAAACCCCATTATAAAAATAAATTACTTTGAAAAACCCATGAAACAAAGACAGTGAAAGAGAGAGAAATTCTTACACAATGCGTTCAGAGGCTGTGATGCCACCTGGATTGACCATATCTAGACCCACAGCTGGATGAGACATAAGGGTGGACACTCTTGGGGCTGAGAGGTTTGGTGAGGTTGGGTGAGCAAACGCAGACCCTTTAAAGTAATACTGCGTGGTACCCATCGCATGGGTCCCAAATCTCCAGGTTCAAGGGCATCTTCCTACATGGAAAACATGCATGAGAAACCCAGAAGATGGTACACCGTGTGATGGGGAAAGGTTTCTAAAACGCACCTCATTTCTCATCTCCTTGTGCTCGGGTTCGCCATTCCAGCCACTTTACTAGCAATCTCCCTACTTGGAGCATCAGCACCTTTAACCTCCTGTTCCGTACAGGTTGCAATTTGTCCTGAGGATGAACGGGAAGACTTGGAACCAATGAGAGACTAGCTCCTGGTGTAGGGACAGGCACAGGTCACTCTATTTTCCCATCAGGAAGAAGAATTAACCACAGGCTCAGCCTGCCCCCCGGAACCAGAACAGGGCCTGAAGCCATCCTGCGCTTTTGCGGCCAGCTCCCTAAAAAGCGAGTTGTAAAATGGAGCTTCAGGGCACTGCAATTCACAAACCTGCAGAGTTATAAATGATAACTCTCGTCCACAAATATATTGAGGGAAGGCAAAGAAGAGGATTTGAAATCAAGGCAGAATTGCAGGAAACAGATTTCAGGAGGTAGATTCGAATCGCCTTTAAAGCACATGAAAAGCAGCAAAACGTTGACAATGATGCCCTTGGCCAAAAAGGGCGTATGCGTTTTTTCCTGAATATATTCAGGAAAAAACGCATACGCCCTTTTTGGCCAACCAAGCAACCTGGAAAGGCAAATCAGCACTACAAAGAAGTCTCGCTTCCCATCGGTTAAAAGGGCCATGCTGAAAAAAGTGTCAAAACCAGAAATACAGGAAAGGCCATGGAGAAATGGGAGCCTTGCTACACGGATGGGCGGGATGTAAATTGCCAACAGCCACTCTGGAGAAATGTACGGTGAGTCCTGAAACGTCTAAAAAGCAAAGCTTAGAGAGCATAGGGCACTTCCACTCATGGGGGTATACATTGGGAAAATTAAAAATCAGCAAGACACAAGCACCCCAAAGTTTAGGGCTGCTCTCTTGACAAGGACCTCCACTTCATTCCACCTTCAATATCCCAGGAAAGAGAAAAATGGATAAAGGAGTTGTGGTCCTTATGTACAATGGAATATCACTCAGCCAAGAAATCAATGTCATAAGGCTAGTAGCAGCATGATGAGTGGATTTAGGTACGACGATTCTAAGTGAAATAAGTCACACAGAAAAGGACACTTCTCATAAGGTATCACTGATAGAGGGAATGTAAAAACCGTTACACTTGAACTGAATTACAAAACAGAACGGAGTCACACATGCAGAAAACACACTATGGCTGCTTAACGGGAAAGGTGAGGTGGGGTGATACATAAAACAAGGGTTTCAAATTAGCTCAGATACCGTTCCATAAACCCAATATGTAATAGACAAGACCTACTCCTTGCTCAGAGAACTGGACTCAACACGCCCTATTCACCGCACAAGAATATATCTGACTAGTTATAATCTTAAAACCTATGTATTGATATCTCTCTGTTAGTGTGTCATGTGGGTGTAAAGCGGCATAAACACAGCAGTGAAAAGCAGCTAAACCCCATTATAAAAATAAATTACTTTGAAAAACCCATGAAACAAAGACAGTGAAAGAGAGAGAAATTCTTACACAATGCGTTCAGAGGCTGTGATGCCACCTGGATTGACCATATCTAGACCCACAGCTGGATGAGACATAAGGGTGGACACTCTTGGGGCTGAGAGATTTGGTGAGGTTGGGTGAGGAAACGCAGACCCTTTAAAGTAATACTGCGTGGTACCAATCGCATGGGTCCCAAATCTCCAGGTTCAAGGGCATCTTCCTACATCGAAAACATGCATGAGAAAACAAAAAGATGGTACACCATGTGATGGGGAAAGGTTTCTAAAACGCACCTCATTTCTCATCTCCTTGTGCTCGGGTTCGCCATTCCAGCCACTTTACTAGCAATCTCCCTACTTGGAGCATCAGCACCTTTAACCTCCTGTTCCGTACAGGTTGCAATTTGTCCTGAGGATGAACGGGAAGACTTGGAACCAATGAGAGACTAGCTCCTGGTGTAGGGACAGGCACAGGTCACTCTGTTTTCCCATCAGGAAGAAGAATTAACCACAGGCTCAGCCTGCCCCCCGGAACCAGAACAGGGCCTGAAGCCATCCTGCGCTTTTGCGGCCAGCTCCCTAAAAAGCGAGTTGTAAAATGGAGCTTCAGGGCACTGCAATTCACAAACCTGCAGAGTTATAAATGATAACTCTCGTCCACAAATATATTGAGGGAAGGCAAAGAAGAGGATTTGAAATCAAGGCAGAATTCCAGGAAACAGATTTCAGGTGGTAGATTCGAATCGCCTTTAAAGCACATGAAAAGCGGCAAAACGTTGACAATGATGCCCTTGGCCAAAAAGGGCGTATGCGTTTTTTCCTGAATATATTCAGGAAAAAACGCATACGCCCTTTTTGGCCAACCAAGCAACCTGGAAAGGCAAATCAGCGCTACAAAGAAGTCTCGCTTCACATCGGTTAAAAGGGCCATGCTGAAAAAAGTGTCAAAACCAGAAATACAGGACAGGCCATGGAGAAATGGGAGCCATGCTACACTGATGGGCGGGATGTAAATTGCCAACAGCCACTCTGGAGAAGTGTACGGTGAGTCCTGAAAAGTCTTAAAAGCAAAGCTTAGAGAGCATAGGGCACTTCCACTCATGGGGGTATACATTGGGAAAATTAAAAATCAGCAAGACACAAGCACCCCAAAGTTTAGGGCTGCTCTGTTGACAAGGACCTCCACTTCATTCCACCTTCAATATCCCAGGAAAGAGAAAAATGGATAAAGGAGTTGTGGTCCTTATGTACAATGGAATATCACTCAGCCATGAAATCAATGTCATAAGGCTAGTAGCAGCATGATGAGTGGATTTAGGTACGACGATTCTAAGTGAAATAAGTCACACAGAAAAGGACACTTCTCATAAGGTATCACTGATAGAGGGAATGTAAAAACCGTTACACTTGAACTGAATTACAAAACAGAACGGAGTCACACATGCAGAAAACACACTATGGCTGCTTAACGGGAAAGGTGAGGGGGGGTGATACATAAAACAAGGGTTTCAAATTAGCTCAGATACCGTTCCATAAACCCAATATGTAATAGACAAGACCTACTCCTTGCTCAGAGAACTGGACTCAACACGCCCTATTCACCGCACAAGAATATATCTGACTAGTAATAATCTTAAAACCTATGTATTGATATCTCTCTGTTAGTGTGTCAAGTGGGTGTAAAGCGGCATAAACACAGCAGTGAAAAGCAGCTAAACCCCATTATAAAAATAAATTACTTTGAAAAACCCATGAAACAAAGACAGTGAAAGAGAGCGAAATTCTTTCACAATGCGTTCAGGGGCTGTGATGCAACCTGGATTGACCATATCTAGACCCACAGCTGGATGAGACATAAGGGTGGACACTCTTGGGGCTGAGAGGTTTGGTGAGGTTGGGTGAGCAAACGCAGACCCTTTAAAGTAATACTGCGTGGTACCCATCGCATGGGTCCCAAATCTCCAGGTTCAAGGGCATCTTGCTACATCGAAAACATGCATGAGAAACCCAGAAGATGGTACACCGTGTGATGGGGAAAGGTTTCTAAAACGCACCTCATTTCTCATCTCCTTGTGCTCGGGTTCGCCATTCCAGCCACTTTACTAGCAATCTCCCTACTTGGAGCATCAGCACCTTTAACCTCCTGTTCCGTACAGGTTGCAATTTGTCCTGAGGATGAACGGGAAGACTTGGAACCAATGAGAGACTAGCTCCTGGTGTAGGGACAGGCACAGGTCACTCTGTTTTCCCATTAGGAAGAAGAATTAACCACAGCCTCAGCCTGCCCCCCGGAACCAGAACAGGGCCTGAAGCCATCCTGCGCTTTTGCGGCCAGCTCCCTAAAAAGCGAGTTGTAAAATGGAGCTTCAGGGCACTGCAATTCACAAACCTGCAGAGTTATAAATGATAACTCTCGTCCACAAATATATTGAGGGAAGGCAAAGAAGAGGATTTGAAATCAAGGCAGAATTGCAGGAAACAGATTTCAGGAGGTAGATTCGAATCGCCTTTAAAGCACATGAAAAGCGGCAAAACGTTGACAATGATGCCCTTGGCCAAAAAGGGCGTATGCGTTTTTTCCTGAATATATTCAGGAAAAAACGCATACGCCCGTTTTGGCCAACCAAGCAACCTGGAAAGGCAAATCAGCGCTACAAAGAAGTCTCGCTTCCCATCGGTTAAAAGGGCCATGCTGAAAAAAGTGTCAAAACCAGAAATACAGGAAAGGCCATGGAGAAATGGGAGCCGTGCTACACTGATGGGCGGGATGTAAATTGCCAACAGCCACTCTGGAGAAGTGTACGGTGAGTCCTGAAACGTCTAAAAAGCAAAGCTTAGAGAGCATAGGGCACTTCCACTCATGGGGGTATACATTGGGAAAATTAAAAATCAGCAAGACACAAGCACCCCAAAGTTTAGGGCTGCTCTCTTGACAAGGACCTCCACTTCATTCCACCTTCAATATCCCAGGAAAGAGAAAAATGGATAAAGGAGTTGTGGTCCTTATGTACAATGGAATATCACTCAGCCATGAAATCAATGTCATAAGGCTAGTAGCAGCATGATGAGTGGATTTAGGTACGACGATTCTAAGTGAAATAAGTCACACAGAAAAGGACACTTCTCATAAGGTATCACTGATAGAGGGAATGTAAAAACCGTTACACTTGAACTGAATTACAAAACAGAACGGAGTCACACATGCAGAAAACACACTATGGCTGCTTAACGGGAAAGGTGAGGTGGGGTGATACATAAAACAAGGGTTTCAAATTAGCTCAGATACCGTTCCATAAAACCAATATGTAATAGACAAGACCTACTCCTTGCTCAGAGAACTGGACTCAACACGCCCTATTGACCGCCCAAGAATATATCTGACTAGTAATAATCTTAAAACCTATGTATTGATATCTCTCTGTTAGTGTGTCAAGTGGGTGTAAAGCGGCATAAACACAGCAGTGAAAAGCAGCTAAACCCCATTATAAAAATAAATTACTTTGAAAAACCCATGAAACAAAGACAGTGAAAGAGAGAGAAATTCTTACACAATGCGTTCAGAGGCTGTGATGCCACCTGGATTGACCATATCTAGACCCACAGCTGGATGAGACATAAGGGTGGACACTCTTGGGGCTGAGAGGTTTGGTGAGGTTGGGTGAGCAAACGCAGACCCTTTAAAGTAATACTGCGTGGTACCCATCGCATGGGTCCCAAATCTCCAGGTTCAAGGGCATCTTGCTACATCGAAAACATGCATGAGAAACCCAGAAGATGGTACACCGTGTGATGGGGAAAGGTTTCTAAAACGCACCTCATTTCTCATCTCCTTGTGCTCGGGTTCGCCATTCCAGCCACTTTACTAGCAATCTCCCTACTTGGAGCATCAGCACCTTTAACCTCCTGTTCCGTACAGGTTGCAATTTGTCCTGAGGATGAACGGGAAGACTTGGAACCAATGAGAGACTAGCTCCTGGTGTAGGGACAGGCACAGGTCACTCTATTTTCCCATCAGGAAGAAGAATTAACCACAGGCTCAGCCTGCCCCCCGGAACCAGAACAGGGCCTGAAGCCATCATGCGCTTTTGCGGCCAGCTCCCTAAAAAGCGAGTTGTAAAATGGAGCTTCAGGGCACTGCAATTCACAAACCTGCAGAGTTATAAATGATGACTCTCGTCCACAAATATATTGAGGGAAGGCAAAGAAGAGGATTTGAAATCAAGGCAGAATTGCAGGAAACAGATTTCAGGAGGTAGATTCGAATCGCCTTTAAAGCACATGAAAAGTGGCAAAACGTTGACAATGATGCCCTTGGCCAAAAAGGGCGTATGCGTTTTTTCCTGAATATATTCAGGAAAAAACGCATACGCCCTTTTTGGCCAACCAAGCAACCTGGAAAGGCAAATCAGCGCTACAAAGAAGTCTCGCTTCCCATCGGTTAAAAGGGCCATGCTGAAAAAAGTGTCAAAACCAGAAATACAGGAAAGGCCATGGAGAAATGGGAGCCGTGCTACACTGATGGGTGGGATGTAAATTGCCAACAGCCACTCTGGAGAAGTGTACGGTGAGTCCTGAAACATCTAAAAAGCAAAGCTTAGAGAGCATAGGGCACTTCCACTCATGGGGGTATACATTGGGAAAATTAAAAATCAGCAAGACACAAGCACCCCAAAGTTTAGGGCTGCTCTCTTGACAAGGACCTCCACTTCATTCCACCTTCAATATCCCAGGAAAGAGAAAAATGGATAAAGGAGTTGTGGTCCTTATGTACAATGGAATATCACTCAGCCATGAAATCAATGTCATAAGGCTAGTAGCAGCATGATGAGTGGATTTAGGTACGACGATTCTAAGTGAAATAAGTCACACAGAAAAGGACACTTCTCATAAGGTATCACTGATAGAGGGAATGTAAAAACCGTTACACTTGAACGGAATTACAAAACAGAACGGAGTCACACATGCAGAAAACACACTATGGCTGCTTAACGGGAAAGGTGAGGTGGGGTGATACATAAAACAAGGGTTTCAAATTAGCTCAGATACCGTTCCATAAAACCAATATGTAATAGACAAGACCTACTCCTTGCTCAGAGAACTGGACTCAACACGCCCTATTCACCGCACAAGAATATATCTGACTAGTAATAATCTTAAAACCTATGTATTGATATCTCTCTGTTAGTGTGTCAAGTGGGTGTAAAGCGGCATAAACACAGCAGTGAAAAGCAGCTAAACCCCATTATAAAAATAAATTACTTTGAAAAACCCATGAAACAAAGACAGTGAAAGAGAGCGAAATTCTTACACAATGCGTTCAGGGGCTGTGATGCAACCTGGATTGACCATATCTAGACCCACAGCTGGATGAGACATAAGGGTGGACACTCTTGGGGCTGAGAGGTTTGGTGAGGTTGGGTGAGCAAACGCAGACCCTTTAAAGTAATACTGCGTGGTACCCATCGCATGGGTCCCAAATCTCCAGGTTCAAGGGCATCTTGCTACATCGAAAACATGCATGAGAAACCCAGAAGATGGTACACCGTGTGATGGGGAAAGGTTTTTAAAACGCACCTCATTTCTCATCTCCTTGTGCTCGGGTTCACCATTCCAGCCACTTTACTAGCAATCTCCCTACTTGGAGCATCAGCACCTTTAACCTCCTGTTCCGTACAGGTTGCAATTTGTCCTGAGGATGAACGGGAAGACTTGGAACCAATGAGAGACTAGCTCCTGGTGTAGGGACAGGCACAGGTCACTCTGTTTTCCCATTAGGAAGAAGAATTAACCACAGCCTCAGCCTGCCCCCCGGAACCAGAACAGGGCCTGAAGCCATCCTGCGCTTTTGCGGCCAGCTCCCTAAAAAGCGAGTTGTAAAATGGAGCTTCAGGGCACTGCAATTCACAAACCTGCAGAGTTATAAATGATAACTCTCGTCCACAAATATATTGAGGGAAGGCAAAGAAGAGGATTTGAAATCAAGGCAGAATTGCAGGAAACAGATTTCAGGAGGTAGATTCGAATCGCCTTTAAAGCACATGAAAAGCGGCAAAACGTTGACAATGATGCCCTTGGCCAAAAAGGGCGTATGCGTTTTTTCCTGAATATATTCAGGAAAAAACGCATACGCCCTTTTTGGCCAACCAAGCAACCTGGAAAGGCAAATCAGCGCTACAAAGAAGTCTCGCTTCCCATCGGTTAAAAGGGCCATGCTGAAAAAAGTGTCAAAACCAGAAATACAGGAAAGGCCATGGAGAAATGGGAGCCGTGCTACACTGATGGGCGGGATGTAAATTGCCAACAGCCACTCTGGAGAAGTGTACGGTGAGTCCTGAAACGTCTAAAAAGCAAAGCTTAGAGAGCATAGGGCACTTCCACTCATGGGGGTATACATTGGGAAAATTAAAAATCAGCAAGACACAAGCACCCCAAAGTTTAGGGCTGTTCTCTTGACAAGGACCTCCACTTCATTCCACCTTCAATATCCCAGGAAAGAGAAAAATGGATAAAGGAGTTGTGGTCCATATAAACAATGGAATATCACTCAGCCATGAAATCAATGTCATAAGGCTAGTAGCAGCATGATGAGTGGATTTAGGTACGACGATTCTAAGTGAAATAAGTCACACAGAAAAGGACACTTCTCATAAGGTATCACTGATAGAGGGAATGTAAAAACCGTTACACTTGAACTGAATTACAAAACAGAACAGAGTCACACATGCAGAAAACACACTATGGCTGCTTAACGGGAAAGGTGAGGTGGGGTGATACATAAAACAAGGGTTTCAAATTAGCTCAGATACCGTTCCATAAAACCAATATGTAATAGACAAGAACTACTCCTTGCTCAGAGAACTGGACTCAACACGCCCTATTCACCGCACAAGAATATATCTGACTAGTAATAATCTTAAAACCTATGTATTGATATCTCTCTGTTAGTGTGTCAAGTGGGTGTAAAGCGGCATAAACACAGCAGTGAAAAGCAGCTAAACCCCATTATAAAAATAAATTACTTTGAAAAACCCATGAAACAAAGACAGTGAAAGAGAGCGATATTCTTACACAATGCGTTCAGGGGCTGTGATGCAACCTGGATTGACCATATCTAGACCCACAGCTGGATGAGACATAAGGGTGGACACTCTTGGGGCTGAGAGGTTTGGTGAGGTTGGGTGAGCAAACGCAGACCCTTTAAAGTAATACTGCGTGGTACCCATCGCATGGGTCCCAAATCTCCAGGTTCAAGGGCATCTTGCTACATCGAAAACATGCATGAGAAACCCAGAAGATGGTACACCGTGTGATGGGGAAAGGTTTCTAAAACGCACCTCATTTCTCATCTCCTTGTGCTCGGGTTCGCCATTCCAGCCACTTTACTAGCAATCTCCCTACTTGGAGCATCAGCACCTTTAACCTCCTGTTCCGTACAGGTTGCAATTTGTCCTGAGGATGAACGGGAAGACTTGGAACCAATGAGAGACTAGCTCCTGGTGTAGGGACAGGCACAGGTCACTCTGTTTTCCCATCAGGAAGAAGAATTAACCACAGGCTCAGCCTGCCCCCGGGAACCAGAACAGGGGCTGAAGCCATCATGCGCTTTTGCGGCCAGCTCCCTAAAAAGCGAGTTGTAAAATGGAGCTTCAGGGCACTGCAATTCACAAACCTGCAGAGTTATAAATGATAACTCTCGTCCACAAATATATTGAGGGAAGGCAAAGAAGAGGATTTGAAATCAAGGCAGAATTGCAGGAAACAAATTTCAGGAGGTAGATTCGAATCGCCTTTAAAGCACATGAAAAGCGGCAAAACGTTGACAATGATGCCCTTGGCCAAAAAGGGCGTATGCGTTTTTTCCTGAATATATTCAGGAAAAAACGCATACGCCCGTTTTGGCCAACCAAGCAACCTGGAAAGGCAAATCAGCGCTACAAAGAAGTCTCGCTTCCCATCGGTTAAAAGGGCCATGCTGAAAAAAGTGTCAAAACCAGAAATACAGGAAAGGCCATGGAGAAATGGGAGCCGTGCTACACTGATGGGCGGGATGTAAATTGCCAACAGCCACTCTGGAGAAGTGTACGGTGAGTCCTGAAACGTCTAAAAAGCAAAGCTTAGAGAGCATAGGGCACTTCCACTCATGGGGGTATACATTGGGAAAATTAAAAATCAGCAAGACACAAGCACCCCAAAGTTTAGGGCTGCTCTCTTGACAAGGACCTCCACTTCATTCCACCTTCAATATCCCAGGAAAGAGAAAAATGGATAAAGGAGTTGTGGTCCTTATGTACAATGGAATATCACTCAGCCATGAAATCAATGTCATAAGGCTAGTAGCAGCATGATGAGTGGATTTAGGTACGACGATTCTAAGTGAAATAAGTCACACAGAAAAGGACACTTCTCATAAGGTATCACTGATAGAGGGAATGTAAAAACCGTTACACTTGAACTGAATTACAAAACAGAACGGAGTCACACATGCAGAAAACACACTATGGCTGCTTAACGGGAAAGGTGAGGGGGGGTGATACATAAAACAAGGGTTTCAAATTAGCTCAGATACCGTTGCATAAACCCAATATGTAATAGACAAGACCTACTCCTTGCTCAGAGAACTGGACTCAACACGCCCTATTCACCGCACAAGAATATATCTGACTAGTAATAATCTTAAAACCTATGTATTGATATCTCTCTGTTAGTGTGTCAAGTGGGTGTAAAGCGGCATAAACACAGCAGTGAAAAGCAGCTAAACCCCATTATAAAAATAAATTACTTTGAAAAACCCATGAAACAAAGACAGTGAAAGAGAGCGAAATTCTTACACAATGCGTTCAGGGGCTGTGATGCAACCTGGATTGACCATATCTAGACCCACAGCTGGATGAGACATAAGGGTGGACACTCTTGGGGCTGAGAGGTTTGGTGAGGTTGGGTGAGCAAACGCAGACCCTTTAAAGTAATACTGCGTGGTACCCATCGCATGGGTCCCAAATCTCCAGGTTCAAGGGCATCTTGCTACATCGAAAACATGCATGAGAAACCCAGAAGATGGTACACCGTGTGATGGGGAAAGGTTTCTAAAACGCACCTCATTTCTCATCTCCTTGTGCTCGGGTTCGCCATTCCAGCCACTTTACTAGCAATCTCCCTACTTGGAGCATCAGCACCTTTAACCTCCTGTTCCGTACAGGTTGCAATTTGTCCTGAGGATGAACGGGAAGACTTGGAACCAATGAGAGACTAGCTCCTGGTGTAGGGACAGGCACAGGTCACTCTGTTTTCCCATTAGGAAGAAGAATTAACCACAGCCTCAGCCTGCCCCCCGGAACCAGAACAGGGCCTGAAGCCATCCTGCGCTTTTGCGGCCAGCTCCCTAAAAAGCGAGTTGTAAAATGGAGCTTCAGGGCACTGCAATTCACAAACCTGCAGAGTTATAAATGATAACTCTCGTCCACAAATATATTGAGGGAAGGCAAAGAAGAGGATTTGAAATCAAGGCAGAATTGCAGGAAACAGATTTCAGGAGGTAGATTCGAATCGCCTTTAAAGCACATGAAAAGCGGCAAAACGTTGACAATGATGCCCTTGGCCAAAAAGGGCGTATGCGTTTTTTCCTGAATATATTCAGGAAAAAACGCATACGCCCGTTTTGGCCAACCAAGCAACCTGGAAAGGCAAATCAGCGCTACAAAGAAGTCTCGCTTCCCATCGGTTAAAAGGGCCATG